>NW_008624919.1:67923-91792 GCF_000691845.1 Merops nubicus | reverse complement strand
AGTCAGCAGAGCCAGGACTGGGCACCAGCTCCAGCCATGAGGTGACAGCAGCACAGAGGAGCTTTCCCTGGGTGCTGGGGGTGGGAGAGCAGCACTATCTAGACAATCTCTTTCATTCAAAGATTTTTTAGGCATGACTCATGTGCTGGTGGTTCCATGTGCTCCCAGTGCCCTTTTTCATAGCTCACTGGAAGGTCAGAACAGCACGTCTCTCAGAAAACAATGTTTTAATCATGTTTGGAGGTTGGTTCCCTCACCACCTCCCTCTGCACACACAAATAGCTCAGGAGCTGAGGAAAGGGCAACTCCAGTATGGGTTTGGGGTGTTTTTTTCCTAGCTTGGCACTGCTGTTTTCCAACAGTAGCAGCGTTTTTAACAGAGAGTGCTTTTTCAGGAGGTTTTTACACCACCTCTGTGGAGGCAGCTAGAAAGGGCTAAGTCACATGTAGGGATTTTCCTGAGTGTGCAGCAGAGCTGTAGGAGTCAGAAAGCATCATCTCCCCTTGGTTCTGCAAGAAAACCACTGGGAGAAGGGGGGGGACTCACACACTCTCTCATTTTCTCACCTCTACAATGGAAAAAAACAGTATTTACATGCTATGGACTTCAACAGTAATGGATAATTACCCATCAGTTGGATATGTTTATTAAGCTCTGCTTCCTTGGGCCTCCCAGAAGTGAGTTGTGTGGTCCCCACCCAGAGTCAAGCTGCACTCATGGCTTGGGTAATACCAAAAAATAACAGGAATCAGTGCAACACAGATCAGCTTTCCCAAAGCAGCTTATCAGTGCAGCCCTGGCTCCCACTGCACAGCAGGCACGCAGCCACAGACACAGGGAAATTAATGATTAAGCCCAAATGCTGAAAGACAAACCCTCTAGGTTCAAATATGAAATCCAAGGGGTTTTTTTTTATAGTTTTTTTTTAATAGTTTTGTATTGAGGCCACTCAAACCCACCCTACAGCTGTGGAAGGCTCAGCACAAGTGCCCGTTGCCTTGTGTGCACAAGGAGGCTGATCCAGCCCCTTCCCACGAGTGTTTCTTGGAGCTCAGTGGGAAAACAGAGTGGCTGAGATGAGCAGCTAAATCCCAGATTTACACCTCCATACCTGCATCACCAGGGGAAGGCTCTGCACAGTGATTTCACCAAACCAGTTTCTCATAACAGGACCAGTTTTTGGTGTAGCTGAGCACCTACAACGCTGCTTGAACTCAACTGAGACAGGAGCTCATCCCCTCAGGAGAGCAGGAATTGTGACAGGTAAGATCTGTCAATCATAGAAAAGGGAATTTGGCCTGGACTCCAGTGAAATCTGTGGAAAACTTCCAAGGGTTTCACCTTAGCTTTGTATTTTGAGGGGACTGGGAATATTGCCTGGAAAAATCACTCCCTTTCTCTCCCTTTTCACCTGCCTCTGTTGCTTTGTGGTTGCTGCTTTGGTTTTTTTTTTACAGAGCCCTTCCTGATGCTTTGTTCTTCTGCCTGGATGTGATTTGGAGCTGCAACTTCAGCAGCAGCCAATCCCTGGGGTAACTACACACAGCCAGCCCAGCTTCCCCAAAACCCAACCCCCAGCCTAAGGTGTGGCAGTGGCCAAAAGAAAGGTGAGAAAGCAGCAAAGCAAACAGCCATTGTGCATGGGCTGTTCCCACTGCTCCTCTTTCCCACAGCCCAGCTCCAGAGACAGGAGCTCTCTCTCCCTCTCTGTGGGAATGGGTGTCTCCTGGTCGAGGTGACCCCTGAACCCCAAGGGCTGGTGGAACTGGGGCAGAGCTGGAGCCTGCTGTGCCATGGTCCACTCCTTGCTGCTGGAGCTGGATCACCCTGCAGCCAGGAGCTCCACTGCCTGCAGAACAAGAGGGAGTAGGTGGGAAAAGCTGCTGGAGAAGGGTCACACTCCCTGCCTGCTTCTGCCTTTTTCTGTGCTGTTTCTAAAAATGCTCCTTCTCGTGCTCCAGCCCTTCCCTCCTGTTCCCTGGGCTTTTCCCAGCCAGGTGGGACCACGGAGCTTTCTCAAGAGCACTGATGCCCAGGAACAAACACAAGGGAATAACTCACAGGAACTGGCAAAGAGCTGGAGGAAGTGGTGATAGAAGAACTAAGAAGCAGCAGTTGAGTCATAGAGGATGAAATGAATTGCTACAGGCACCCAAACTTCTTCCAATAACTACTGCCACAGGTTTGGCACTGAAAGAGGTTTGGGCTGATGCTCACGAGCTACAAATAGTTTAAAATAAGCTCAGTGAGAGAAACCAAAACTCTTTGTCATCACAGGGACACACAGAGGTGGCTCCTGAGGCTCTGCTCTCACCATTTTGGCAGCTGGATCCAGCACTGGACAAGAACTTTAAAAAGAACCCAAAGCAGTGTAAGGCACAGGGGCCAGGTGCTGGTTTTACTCACAGGAGAATGAATCACACATGATTTCATTTGTCTCAGTTTCCTGCCTGATTGGCCTTCAGTTCCTGGCCAGGATAGCCCAGTTCCAAAATTCCTAGGAAATTCAAGATGCACACCAGCAGGAGTGGGAGTTGTGAATGAAAAATAGTCTTTTGTTGGGTTTTTTTTTAGAGATAAGCTACTGCCAAGGTGTTGCTCTTGCCTGTTGCTACAGCAAAAGGTGACCATACAATGCAAAGTGTCTTCCCTGGGCACTCAATGGTCAAACTCCAAGGAAAGGGTGAGGGTGGAATTCCTTTTTCTTATGGAATGAAGCCATTATAAGGTAGTCACCTGGACTGGTTCACTAGCAGAGTGATGCAGGTTCTCCAATAATCTGTGGCATTTTCAAAGGTGTTGAGCACCCAAATCCCATTGAATTCCAGTTTGATTTGGGCACTCTGCTCCCATGGCTCTTTGTTTTTTTTGTAGAGTCCCCAGTCCTGTCTGCACCCTGGTGAAGCTGGAATGGCCACAGTGACCCTGCTGCACTTCCCCAGCTCACTGATGTTGCACTGCCAGCAGGGAGAAGCTGCAGAGGATGAGAGCTGTTAGAGACCCCAAGCCACCACTCTTTATGCTGAGCTTTGCCTCCCTGCAAGAGTTTCTCTGGTCTTTATTTTAAAATACCTTGGTATTTTCTTCAGGCGTTTTATATATACCACTTTGGGAGACTCTCAGAAGCTTTCTAAGCACAAACCCATCCTTGGCAGGACTTTTGTTGAGCCTAAACGAGTTTCTCATCGCCGTACCTGCGTCCTCTTTCACACAAAGCCTCTGGTTCATTTTGGAATCCACAGCTGCTCAGGTCTGGACATGCCTCTTGGACGCCTCCAGGACTCTGAGGAGATGAACCATGAAGTCAGGAGGCTCCACCCCCAGTCCCCTCCTGGGGAAGGTGAGAGGGATGCCCAGATGCTCTCAGAAAGGACTTTCTGACCCAACAGTCTCAGGGTTTCAGTGGCTCCATGGCCACTGGGTTGTCAGGGGCTCTGTGTCACTCCAGTTCTCTCTTGCTGTGCCTCCTGAGCTGCTCAAACCCTGGCAGGGCCCCACCTGCTGCTGAGAGCTGCTGGCAAAACGTGCTGCACTTCAACCCCCTGGCTGCTTCACAGCCTCAGATGGGGCCAAATTTTCATGCGTTGTGCATAAACTGCAGAGACTATTTTGCCATAAAGGAGCCCTGCTGCTAGCTGGTTTTATTTATCTACACTATGGAGAGCAACCCAGCAAATGAACCATTTCTTTGGCATAGTCACTCATTTGCAAAGTGCTTACACCCCCCCTGTAGCTTCAGCTGAGGAAGGATCCCCTTGTAGTGCTCCAGAACTTGGCTTCTCTTTCAATCTACTCAGCATCTACCAGTTCAACTCCTTGTAGCATAAATAGCCACTGGAGGTTGGGCTGAACAGACCCTCACTTCACCTTGGTCACTGAATACCAATAAAAGGTCCTTGGGATTTGGGGAAAATCAACCTGGAATAGGTGTTGATAAAATAAAAATAGATGTTTTCTCACTTAAAAAGAGTGATACCATTTTTGAAGCCACATGAAGGATGCAGCTTGTAGATTCTGGGTTTGGAAAACAGTATTTTGGGGGCTTTTTACAGGCAAAGGTAACTTCTCTTTCCAAATATTTGTCCCTTCCCAGAAAGGTAGAGCCTGCTATGGATAACCACGTAGCTCAATGAGAGATGAACAGCTCTCTGATTTATCAGGGCCATGAAAATGCTCTGAAAGGCTGGTTAGGTGTCACTAAATGTCTGGTGCTTACAGCTCTGGCTTTAAATGGATCAACTCTGAAGTAGCTGAATTTAGTAAAGTACATCAGAAAGAGACACTGGAAGTATAGTGAGGAAAAAGATTGGGATATTCTCAGGAAAAAAAACCAGGAATGAGGGAGACAGAAGGCTCACACCCACATTTCTGTGAAACTCCCTGAATATATATCACACCCAGCATGAATCTACTGAGCCTCTGCAGATGGGGACCTTCCATCCAAGATTTAGCTCTGACTGCAAGCATAAAAAGCTTCCAAAGTGTTCAAAAACCTGATGGCTGGAATTTTGAGAGCCACAAGGCTGGGAAGAGGAGGGGGAGTAAACCTCTCACCATTTATTTAGCTGCCAGGTTAGCGTAGTATTGAAAAAAAAAACACCCAACACTCTCCCCAAACTCCCTCTCCAGACAAAGGGCAGGGAATGGGAAAAAAAATAGATTTAAATGCAGGCTATGTCTAATTCACTTTGCTCACCACACGACCACAGTTTGCTCAGACTCCTCCTAGTCTCCTGCTCTCTCTGTTTTTTACTGGATATTTCTAGGCAGTTCTTTTGTTCCCAAGCAGCTCTAAACCAGCCCTGATTTTAGGACCTGTTCTAAGGGAGATTAAGGCCAAAGGCAAGTGAGCAATTTGAAAGAGCTGTGGTATTAATTCCTCTGAGTTTGTGTTTCAGGTTCCCCTTTATTCAGTGGGACTCAAGGCTTTTTTCTCTCTGCAGGTGTTTATTGAAAGGCCAGGCTCAGTCATCAAATAGCAGCTTGGGAATAATGAGCTGGGCTCACACACAGTCCCAGGGGGTTTGTTTAAAGTGGCGTTTGGTATGCAAATAAAATCAGCAAGCCAAATGCAGTTGTTTCTCCTGGTGTTTACCCAGCCTCTCCCTGGCTCTGCCTTCCAGTTGGAAGGATGGAGGTAATGGCTTCATGGAATCTAGATAAGTGAGTTGCATTGGGAGGCTGAAATGAAAAAGGAATCTTTGCCAGGTATCAAATCCTCCTCCTTCCAACCCTCTCTTTAAGACGTGTGGCCATAAATCTGTCTAAAAATGGCTAGGCAGGGGATAGGGATGTTGGGCAGTTGCTCTGCTGGGGGGGGTGAGCCCTGGTCCTGCTCTCCTTGGGCTCCCTGGGCACTCCCAGGGCTCCCCCTGAGCAGCCTCCTTGCTCTGGGCTGGCCCCAGGCTTGTGGCACCAGCACTAAGACTCTAAGCTGAATTTGGAAGCAGTTTTAATCCCATGGACCTTTAAAGCCAGTTCATCATCTCTGGGGAAAAAAAAATACTGCTGTCCTGAAAAAGGTAGTGTTGATTAAAGTGTATATTATTTATTAAGCAGCTTCTTCAATACTTAAACCCACTTTCATTGAGTAAAAAGATCAAAGGCTGTGTCCACAGGTTCTGCAGTCTGAATGTCTTGAGCTTTGTTCTCCCATCAGCTCAGATTGGAACCGTTGGGCCAGGAGCTGTGTTAAATCCTTTAAAGCTGACTCCACCTTTCCTGCCTAAAATAAACTGACAAAGGAATATGAAAAGAGCTTCTCCTGAGCAGAAGTTTCTTAAGGGAGCCAGGTATATTTTTTTTTCCCTACCAGATAAGTATCTAAATAACTTTTGCCACTTTTAGGGCTGATATTGTAAAGAGCATCCACAGCACACCAAGAGCAACCCTTTGTATTGATTGTGCTGTCACCATACTGCAGCATGCAATGTTAATGCACTGGAGTTTTTATAGCTTCATGATGACTAATAAAGTATTTACTCAAGGTGTTCTTCCCCCTAAGTGGTTTAATTTGAACAAAGCACTAGGAAAGCTTTGCCTTTGCTCGTCTGGTTAGAAATCCTTGGTTTATTTCCATATGGTTTTAAAATGAATTGTAGAGGAGGAAAGGAGGTGCTGAGCTTTCTTTATTAAAACCCATCCATTGCTATACCAGTATGTTAAACTTTAATGTAAGTGAAAGCCAAAGAAGGCTGAATACTTGGAGTCTACAACAAAGGCTCGTGGATATTTTCTCCTGCAACTGTCTGGACAAGTTATTTTCTGTATGTGCTGGAGTTTTTTCCCCAATTTTAATGTAGGTAACAGCAATTTGACTGCAATGCTCTCCCCAGCTGATAGTTGCAGTGTGTTGGGGACAAGGGGACAGTGCTCTTGTGGGACAGCACGAGCAGACTGGTGACAGTGTTTTATTTTTGCTTACAAACTTTTCTTAGACCAAAAAAAAAGAAAGAAAAAATCTACTAGCTACCCAAGGTGAAAGCAGGGATTAAGAAATTGTGCCTGTACCTAGAAACCAGGTGCTCTAGCTGGAGTTTCTGTAGCCTCCTGAGCACTGCTGAAGATATTGCAAGGGGCTGGAGGGTTCCTCCTTGCCTTGCCCTTATGTTTCCTCAATCAACACAGCAAGCTGTAATTACTCTGGGTGGAAGCATATCCCTTCAGTTTTCACCTTGTCTGGGCTCAGGCTGTGCTGGCAGCAATCACCTTCCCACTCTCTGCTGCTCAATTCAGGTGATCAACCCAGGGTGTCCCCTTGTCAATCAAAAAAACCCAGAGAAATAGTGGGTTTGCTGAAAGAGATGTTCCCTATTTCCTTCCCACTCCTTCCTCCAGCAGGGATTTGTTCCAGGATCTGTCTCCCATGGTGAAGGTGCTTTGCTAGTTCAGGGATCATAAGGGGTTATTCAAGTTGAAAGTCTCCTTGGCTTTCTCCAGGCTGCAGATCAGGAGAACAAGTAACACTAAATGCATATATAATGTTATATATATATATTTAAAAGGAGTTATAAGGGAGATTTTGATTCTTGTATTCTATATATCAGCTCCTGCCTTGGGTGAGGACCATTTTGGTCCTTTCCATCACTCCCACCATCCCAGACCACACAAATGGTCCTTTGATCAGAAATCAAGGCTATTTCCATTCCAACTTAGTTGTTTTCAGCCTCATGTGGCTGGCCAGGACTTTATCAGTGGGGCAAGGGCAGGGCAAAGTTTCATCAGCATTGTCTAGACCCCCAGTTGAGCTTCACAGAGGTACAACCCCTTGGAACAGTTGGTCATGAATTGTGACAGCCCAGCACATCCAAACTGGTCAAGGATGCTCCAAGGAGCTGGCTGAGCTCCACCCAGAGCTGCACTGAGAGGCAGTTACTGCTCTCAGACACTATTAAACCAAATTCCAGGACTGGGGAATACTCTTTGCTTGGTTTAAACACACAGAAATCTGTAGTGCTTCGAAATAAACTCAACTCAGAGCTAGATTGGGATTCAAATCCTTTATTAAATATAGAACTAATATGCCTAAAATTCATATGATGAGCTTAAAACACATTAAATAGTAAGAAATAAAAATATATCTATACAAATAGTAGGTAGTGAAACTGTTCATAAAGGATTTTATGTTTGTGTTTATCCCACATGTGGATTCTAGTGATGAAAACAGTGACAGGAGAATATTCATCAGACTAATTACAGTAGATAATTCCTAATAGCAGAATATATGAGCACAGGGTTAGGGACTAGAGTCATATCCTCATCTCTTTGCCTTCTCTGAGAATGTTTTATGCCTACCTACCCTTAAAACTGCACAGGACATCTCACAGGTATTTTTTATTACCAATTTACCCTGGGGTAAACACATGTTAATAGAAGGCACGTGGTTCTTGTTTTCATTTCTCTTAGAGATTAATGAGTAAAGGGTAGTGTTGCTCAAAAGTCAAATTTGTTTCATGCCAGGACACACCATAACTCAAAAAAAAACCCCCTAGAATGTCATGTTGAGCATCTCATGAAGACAAAAATTCCAACTCTGTGAAATCCAAAGGGAACGTGTTGGACAAGGAGAGGCCCATGAAGGAAAACAAGGAATCCAAGAGCTGAAGTTCAGAGGTAGCACAGGAGGAAAAGTCTAAACTGGAGTGGACTGATACCTTGATGAGTGACTGCAATGCACCAAAACCAGCAGCAAGTTTCCATGCAATAATCTTTCTGTGGAAAGGAAACCCATTTGTACCCTGCAAAATGAGACTTGCCAGGGTGAGTCACTTTGCCTGGGACACAGATACCATCTTCACCACCTGAGCAGTTTTGGGCAAGGCCCATTTCCTAACTGGGAAATTCCTGACAATTTAGTGAGGTTTGATGTAGGGAGCTAGGCTGTCTTCATTCTCCTGCCTTGGGGCACAGGATGCTCAGCAGCTGAGGTCAGGAGTGGAGTCTGTCGTGCTGCTCCCTCTTATATTGCACAATTAGGGGTCCTGGGCTGAGAAATCCAACAACTGGCAAAGGCAATTGGCCAGGGGAGGATCAAGGCTGGTAGCCACGTGTGAGGAATCCAAGCAATTCTCAGCAAGGTCACCTTTCTCAGTGAATAATTGGACTAGCTACACCTCAAAGAAAAGATTTCCTCAGCTCAGGGCTTTGCAAACATTTTGTTTTAAAAAATAATTTAAAAAGAACTTCTCTGTCAGTGTAAAAAACAAAGCAGGCCTCAGTCAAAGTTGCAGTGTGGTCGCAAGGTGCACTGATCTTTTGCTGAATTTTGCTCATTTAACAAAAACTTTCCAAACAGATAAACTACCAACAACCTCAGATGACTAAATGGCCCAAGTTCAGCCAAAGAAATTCTCTCCATCCCAAACAACAGTGAAAAAGCCTCAGTGTTTTCTGTATTGAGCACAGGAGGAACTCTTTCTGATGAGTATTTTCAGATTTAGAAACTTTTACCAGCTTATTTACCATGGCATAAGTTCTCAGTTGTGCTTCCTCTACACTCTTACCATCATGCTGGTCCCTGCTTGGCTGATCAGCTCTCTTGATGTCTCTCTCAAAAGCTGCTGGGTTGTTACATCTGCACCAGTCAAATTTCAGGAAGGACTGACAATAAGCCCCAAAATCACTAATGCACAGACAGATGAGGTACAAGAGCCTAGAGTCTTAGGGAAGCAAGCTCAGGAAACACACCTTGACCTACACAAGGTTATGCTCTCTTGACTTTTCTCATCTCTCTTCACACTTCTGCAGCCACTACAGCATGTTTGGGGGGTAACAAGGCAGGTGTAGAACCAGTGCACTTGGCTAAGCTTCCACCATAAGTCCAAACTCCATCGAGATGGCCCAGACACCCAACTCCATCCATTCTTCTGAGGGAAGCAAGCTTTTTATCTCCCCAAGACGAAGAGTTTTGCCCATGCGATTGACGGCATTACCAGACAGTATTAGACAAAAATAGCTAGATCTAACTTTGCCTGGTAAGACAGCAATCAGCAGGCTAAAGGAAACCACCAACAGTAAAGGGCTTGCTCCAGCTCCAGGATTAAAAAGATAGGGCAGGGAAAGGCTCAGGGCCTCTCCCTTAGACAAAGCAATAACCCATCAATATTTAACTTGAAATGCTTGCTGATGGTGAGGCAGTGCAATTAGGAAAACACAAGTGTTTCCAGTTCACTGAAACGAGCCTTTCAAAGGGAAAAAAATAACCAAAATCATAAAGAACTTCACTTACCAACAGCTCTGTCCACTGCATCCATCTTGCTGTGAAATTGCTCCACCAAAAGCAGCACAGCAAGACTGGGGATGGACAATCTCAGCTGTGCTCTAGAGACCTGGGTCCTCACCAGGATTAAAACTCCTCTTGGTGAGAGAACTCCTGCAGAATTAAGTCAAATTCAGCCAGCCCTTAGAGCATCCTAAAAAAACCAGCACTGCCTCTGGGCTTGCTCTCCTGTGAAACGGATTTCTGGGAGATGAAAACCAGTAGGAGAAGGGGAGGGAAAGATGTTGAGGCAGAAAGGGATTTTTTTTGGGTTGCCCCTGGCTCTCATGACTAACTGTCTCTCTCTGAGGCAGGATCAAATGGACATTTCCTAAGCATACATCATCATGGGGGAGGGGGGAGGGGAATTTCCCTGGCCTCTATTTTGGCTTTTTAAAGGCAACGTTCCCCTGCCTGCCATGGATGCCAAATTAGAGATATCTAGGAGGTTTTTTTTACTATTATTTACTCAACTCCATCCAAGGTTAGGACCCATACTTTGTTTTAAGAAGAGATGGATGGGAGGTGGGTGTGAGCTCTAATTCATCTTCTTTAAATGCTTGTTAAAAGCCAATTTGCAGAGTCACTCAAATTTCACACCATTTCCTCAATCCCTTGTGAACCAGTTACTTATTAACACAGGGGCTAATCACCAAAGATCACTTCTCTGCTGCTTCCTTCTCTTGTTTTCCTGAGAATTACAACCTGCAAGGGCAAACACAAACCTGAGCTTGCTCCAGTGAGTCAAGCAGTGGAATTAAAGCAGGCACAGCCAGCTCCTTTCAAGCTGTTCACATTGCAATTGAAATAAGTTGAGGTTAGATATCAACTGGTTCATTTTTTCCTACGACTTTGGATCAGGATCCTCCACCCAGCTCACTGCAAAGTGCTGAAAAAACATCTGGAGATTTCCAGGGATGAAGGCAGGGATTGCAGAATTTGCTTGTGTTGTGGAATCAGTTCTAGTTTGGAGGGAGGGAGGGGATTAACACTGAGCTGAGGATGGGGAAAATCTAAGTACAACACTGAAGAATCAGTACAAGGTCTGTGCATCACCCCACCTCAGGTTGGATGCCCAAGAATGCTAAAATTTTAGGGTCTTTCAGCAGTGCAGGCAGCATGAATGCTCTTTGTGTAAGGAGGAATCTCAGCTAGAGGAGTTCTAATAACCCAGCTAATGAGTTCTGATAGATCAGGCTGTCTGCAAAGTACTGACTTGGATTCATCTGGCAAGGACTAGAAAAAGACTTGCAGGGTAGGAAAAGGCTGGCCCTGAATATCTGTGTGCAGTTCAGGCAGGAAGGAGACATTAAATATCTCTAGAGGAGGACAAGACTTGCACCTAATTTAGTCCCCAAATGTTGTCCTGCAAATATGCTTTGTTTTAGATAAATCTTGATTTAGATACATCTGCCTGCAGAATCAGGTCTTTAAAGCAACAACTTCACCACTAACAGTGCTGAAACTTGTGCTTTTTTTGCTGAGGTGGATGGAGCTGGATTATCTGGCTCAGATACAATGCAACAGGTCACAAAGATAATACTCTCAGAGTAAGAAGTCTCCTCAAGCACCTGCTCTGTCACCCCAGGAAGCTTGTTTAAAATCTGACCTGGGTGTCATTTCAGAGAAGTGCTCATTTCCTCAAGGAGCCCCAGTTTCTAACCCCAACCTCATCCCTTCCCACACTCAGTGGTGCACTTGCACAGGAGTGAATTCTTGGGAGGTGGTGGCTCTTCATGTTCCTCTGCTCGGGGAGGTGGAGCAGGGTGAGTGTTCAGTAGTTGCTCCTTGCTTGGGTTAAATTCCTTTGTTTCTTAATGGGATGATCAGAGTGATTAACCCACCCTTTCCATCAGCTGAAATTGCTGCCTGTAACAGGGCAGGTTGGGAGGTTGAAAGTTCATAGGCTGTTCAACCATGGCTGTATAATTGAACTGTAATTGGGAGGGATGACCTTTACCACCAGTATCCTGCCCTGCCCACCTCGCCCAGCCAAGCACGGCAGCACCACAGGCAAATCTTGCAGCCTCCTGGGCAAGGGCTGTGCCATGGAACTGCAACACAGCTCTAACCACTGCTTGGAGGGAGGAAAGCATCACTGTGCCTCTGGGAAGACATGGTTTGGATGGTAGAGCTGATGGGTCCTGTCTCACCTCCTCCACAGCAACATCAGGCTTCAGTAGCGCTTCCAGGGGGTTCCAGCAACTTCTTTTTTGGAAGTATTTATGATTAAAGCCATTTGCTAGATCTAAAAACACTTGTTAACATCCTTACCCTCTTCTCCAAGTGTTCCACTTTGGCCTAAATTGTGGTACAGTGTCTTTCTGTGGGAGCTCCTCCTGATGCATGCTGTTGTTTGGTTCACCCTTTAAACATCGTTACCAGACAGTGTTAGAGTAGATCCAAAAAATCCAGCACTGTCTAGTAAGATGCCCACAGAGGACCATGGTCCGTCCAGCAGTTGGAGAAATGAAGCATCTATTAATGATTCCAGAGTCTTCAGGAGGTCAGTGTTCCATAAAAACTAAGAGAAATGGCTGGAGAAAGATTGCCTTGTTTATTGTGTAAATAATCCACCAAATAGGTGATGGGCAGAAGGAAGACATTTGATATTTAAAGGGTAGTTTGAAAATCGTGGTGGATTTCAGGAGACAAAGAGCCTAAAGAGTTGATTCAATAAAGATCTAAAATAGAAACATAAGGTTAAGTTCTCTTTCAAAAGCAGGAGGACCTTTTGTGGTTTGTTCCTTGGCTTCTTCACTCCCTCCTCCCTTTTGATTCACAAAAATACTGATTCAAGCTTTTCTTATCAATTAAAAAGACAAATTGAAAACTGGTATATAAAGAAAACAGGACTAAGAAAGACACAAAAAGTGACAAAGATGACCTAGCATTGAACAGAGTTATTTGTGTTTACAACAAATACTTTATTTGATTTCATAATATCTTTATTTTGCTATATATATTTTTATTTATAGATTGACTTTATAATATTTTTACTTTGTTATGTATTATTGTTTCATTGATATATTGATTTTATACTCTTTTTATTGGCTTTGATGAGCTGCCACTGCCATCCCCCAGGAGGAAGGCAGCACACAATGTGTTTTATTTTCCTTTCTTTGTCCTTTATTAGTTTTATCTCTGGGGGAATAACGGCCTCTCACTGGGTGATAGCTTAAGAGAGCTCTGATCTGAGCTCTGCTGTGTAGGTAATGTTATACTGCATGTAATATTTATTATAGCCATAAGATACTCATAAGTGTTTTGGGGTCCAGTGCAGTATTTCACATGGCATGTACAGAACCTTTCTAGCACACTAAACTTTAAAGGAATACATTTCATCCAGGCTACACTCCAGTGAATCACTCAGCTGACACTTCAGAGTAGGGTTCAAAGAAACAACCACCCTGCTCAAAGCAAGCAATTAAACCCCACAGCACACCACATATCAGAGAGAGATCCTGGGGGGGAGGAGGAGGGGAGAGGAGGGGGCAGGATGCTGCTATTGTTGCATTTGGGTGCTTAACACCTGCCAGGTAGAGTGAAACACCTGCCCATGAAGCCATGTGTCAGATAAAACCAGCTAACAGCAGTAACACCCTTCAGAAATCATTATTTACAGCACCTTTAATATCTGGCATCTGAAAAGAATAACCTCCTGTGTTGTTTTAATTCTCAGTAAAGAGCAGTAAGCCTCCATGGACCTTTTAAGACAACATTCTCACTTCCATTACACCCCTTTAGACTGAACTAGTTTTTTCCAAGGTGATTTTAACTAGTATTTTAGCAGATTTTTTTGGAAAGAAACCTCCTAGAATAAGAATCAAGCCCATCATAATTTAAAATGTATTACAATATTAACCCACTCAAGTCACAAAAACAGGCAAAGGGAATGGGAGTTGTCTCCTTCTCACCATCCCCTCCAAATAGATGTGAAAGTCTATCTGCCTTAAAATAAAACGAAAAGTGTTTACATTACATAAAAATTCAAAGCTTTAAAATAAGTGGCTTTGGTCTTAGAACGTTGTACTGGAGGAGAGAAGTCTAGAGGAGCTGCTGTGAAATGGAAAGAGTTACAATAGGGAAGCTGCAAAAAATAAACTCTGCTTTTCATTTTGGCAGTCTAGTTCTTAAATGATATTGAAGATGAAAAGAACATTTTGATTTTGCAGGAAAATTCTGAACGAGAAAACTCGAGCGCCACGTTTCAATAAAAGGTTTACTCTTATTCTCTGGAAAGAGAATCCTTTAGAAGTAACTAAAAAGAACCTGTTGGGAGCAGAGCATTCATCTTACAGCCAAGGAAACCTTTTCATTGGGATGGGTTCTACTGCTGCAGTATCAGTCTCATGCTCTGGTCCACATTCTGCATGATTTGCCATTCCCAGGCTCCCTCTAACATGATTTTCTCATTCTAGGATAAGGACAGGATTTTCTTCTGTGTTTTTTTACCCTTTATTCTAGAACCCAAAGCATTTCATTTTAAATTTACTTATGCTTGGGGAGGTTTGACACTCGAGCATGGATTTCCCTACTGGTTCTAACCTCTGCTTCCAAATTCACTGTTGAGCTTTTCCACGTTGTACATGAAACACCATAATCATCATTACCAGGCAGTATTAGAAAGACAGAAAACATCCAATGCTGCCCAGTAAGATGGTAATGGCATCTCAGCATCATGGTCTACAAACAGCAGATACACCACAAGCTAGAGAGCCTGAATATTTGTAGCAGAAAAACAGAAAGGAGGAGGGAGCACCAGCTGCAGCTCTCCCTCCTTTGTGATTTCAGCAGTTATCAAATCCTACCCCTTTGAGAGAGGGGGAAGCAACGATGTTCTGAGAAGTTACCCAAGAGATATTTGCACAGGCCATAGAGTCCTGCCTCTCCCCACCTTCCCCCACCTGCTCCCACACATCTCCACCATTGCCACTTACCCATACGTGGTGTTATTTTTGTTTGCACCTAATAAAGCACATTTTTGAGCTGAAAAATGTAATGAGATGGTATCTGAGGCATGGGCCACTGCAGCCAACCTTATGTCCTATCAGCTACTGCAAATTAAAAACGTGGGGAAATGCCCAATCCATGCAATGGGGGTTTGCAGACTTAAGTGTAGAACTCTTACCTTTCTTCCAGTACCTCCAACCATTTAAACTTTTATCTGTGTTTTTATTCATATTTGCTGATTCCTTCTGTCTGCTTTTTATTTGGTTTATATTTGGGGAGTCCAAAGATCTTGCAGAGCATAGTTATCAAAAAGAAACGGTGAAGATTTAAATGCCAAGAGTGTTTGGAGCCTCTTACTCTTCACATCCTCTCTTAGTGCTCATGAGATTTTTTCCATGTATTTTTCTATTATATTGACTCATGTAGATTAAAAAAATACACCTAGTCCTCTAAACAATTCTGGAGCAACTAAAATTACTACAATTTGCTCACCACAAAGAAACTCTGCATTGACATTTAACACCCTTGAAAAGAAAAGACTTGTGACCTGACAAACACACCTTCCAGTGCATTCTGACACCCCTTGGAAATCTCTGTTTGCCAGACCCTGCTGACAGATAAACCTCCCACAGCCCAGTGGCTACAGGATGGTGTTTGTCATCCTCTCCCTGCTCCCATTTCCCCCTTTACCTGCAGAGCTGCTGAGTTTTTTAACCAAAACCACACTATTGTGATTAGTGATGGGGTACACCAATAAGATGACCTCCAACTCAACCAACACCAAGGGATGCAAAAGGTAGGGGAAGAGAAATTTTCATTTTCCAGATAACTCCAGGTTAGAAAGGCTAAATTCCTGAATAGAGGGAAGTAGTGTTTTCATTTCCAAAGCTCCCAGAACAGAAATACCCTCTCTGCCTGCACTGATGACATCAAAACTGCAGTGAGGTGAAGGCAATTCATGGCTGCTCAGCAGCACAGTAAGAGTTTGGACTGTATTGAATATAAAGGTGATGTAAATAAAGTGAAAAATATAGAACAAAACATGGTGAAATGACAAGTCAAGTGATTGTGGCAGCTCAAATCCCCTCCCAGTTTAAGATCTCTACATCTGTTGTGTCACTGTGTACATTACCCAATGGTTTAGATGGGTCACTATGCTCCAGATCATTTAAAACCTCCTCAGGAGTCACTTAAGAGAAATTCCAGTTAAATTCTGGAATTAATGTAAAGAAGGTGTGGTACAAGAGCTCTTCCATGAGACAACTTTTAAAGCCAGGTACTGTATGCCCTTACAGAGGGCTTAAATATAAATACATTTAAATATAAATACTCATTTGAGTCCCCAGTCCATTATAGGCTGACATTCTTTAAATAGCAAAGTAGACTAATGCAAAAAAAGCCCCCAAAAAACCTGGAGGTGAGCTGCTTCTTGCATGTTGTGTTTTTTAACAAGCCAACACTGAACCTCATCAGTCCCACTAAAGCAGCTATCAAGCAGACATGCTCCACTTCACTGTTACCACAGAAAGTGTCTTTCCTACACCAGCAACATGGGATAAAGTCAACAAGAAGCAGAATTAGACAATAGCTCTTTGTCTCATGTTAGATGTGATACTGTAGCTGAAATAAAAGCAAGTGGAATGGAGATTTTCTAAACAATAAAACCCCAGGTTGTGTTAAACTCTGTTCTGACACATAGCAACCACATCTCTTATCCTTTTAATATGGATAATAATCCTTTGCTAGGATGACCAGAGTTTACAGGAACACATGTAAAGAGACCTGGATTGTGAGACCTAAAAATCCTAACAAATGAAAGCAGAGCATGAGAGAAAAGTTCATTCAGCAGTGCAGAATCAGAGGCCAGAAAGACACCCAGAGGTTATACATGTGGATTCTGGTCTCCTGTCTGTTGGGAGACATTTCTGCTTCTATGAAAAAGAGATTTTGAGGGGGATTCTGAGGAGATAACAGTCTTACTGTTGCCACACTTGAACCCTTATCATCCCTTCCACTGGCAGAAGGGCCTTTGCTTAATCTTAGCAATTTATACAACTATAACCTTGGAGAGCTGCCAGGAAACTACTTAAAAATAGTGACTGCACAAGGCAAAAGGCAAAATCTTTGCCATTAGCACTGAAGTGCACTGTCACTGCCCCAGCTTCCCATGGCATGGAGTGATGCTGAGTGTCACAGACTGTCAGCCCTGCTGGGAGAGGAGAGGTTGTGTGTCTGCACCCGTGCTGCTTGTCTGAACTCAGCTGGAAAAGGCCCTGAGCTACCAGACCCAGCTTTAGATCAGACCAGATGACTTTTTCCAATACAACCTAAACTAAATTTCCTATGATTTCTGATGGCATGATGTTGGCATGGACCTGCTGTTTTCCAGTGATGCAAGGATGTAAATTATTTTCATCTGTGGCCCAGCTAGAAGGTGACACCTTCTGCTTTTATGAATATGAGAAAAAACTCTGTCCTAGAAATAGACTCTAAGCTAGCAAATCACTGTCCTAAAGACATCAGCAGCAACCCTGCCCCTCCTGGGTCTCAGAGGATCTTTCCTTCAGCCAGTTTCTTACTATTGGAACCTTTCAGAGCTCTTGCACCGACCAAAAATACAGAAATGCCACAAACTAATGCTTAAAAAGTAGAAAATCTAAATCCTGCCAAAAGATCCAAAGGACACCTCTTTCTGTGTCCAGGATGTACAAAGCAGTGCCAGTGCACTGGGACCTAGCAAGCAGTATTGTACCACCTCTGATACCCCTCCTGCTCACCAGAGGTGGAGAACACCTGAAATAAAGAGATATTTCAACAGGAAAATGTTGGTTCCTTCTGCAACAGGTGCAGCAAAGGGGATAGGAAATCAGGAATTGTTTAGGTCTTTTCCTTTCAGAGCTCTTTCACCCTGACTTGGACACATTTTGTGATACAGAAAACCCCTTGAGATCAAATTAGCTCTAAGCTTAACTCTAGCTCTCACTAGAAGTGCCCTTCCTTCTACTAATGCTGCTTGGGAGGTCAAAATTTACTCCAGGAAGGAAGATGAGCACATCAGATGGGTTTATTGCAAAAAAACACACAAAGTACATGAAGGCCAATGGCATTTCTTCATCAGTACTACACAAGAGTCAGGCTCAGTCTGCCAGCAACCCTCAGCCCAAAGGCCTGGAGAGGAACATCACTGTCCATCTTCATTTAAAGCTCTTTCATTTCCTACTTTGCCTTTTACAACTGCAAACAAAAGGCTGAGTAATCTATGAGGAAATGTGCTGCTGCAAATACACCTGCTCATAAAGAAATTAAATCAGAGAAATTAAACACATGCCAGGAGAAAGACCAAAAAAAAAAGGGCCAGTCTGGATTAAATTTCACCCATGGGAAGGTGAAAGGCTTCAGTCCATTGTTAGATTTCCTACATCACCTTATAGGAATGGAAGAAACCTGTGGTTTTAATAAAAAATCCTTAGTATACCATCTCCTCCACTGACTATTTTGACAATTCATCCTGCTCAGTCCAGACTCTCTTATATCAGAAATCAGAATACTTAATGTGGTCCAACTGGGTGAAGAGGTTTGGGCTAATTACACTCTACCTCCACTCCCCACAGCGAGTGACAATACAGAAGGCAAGTCACAGCCATGCCAGGAACATCAGCCAGGAGCAGGATTTGACTCACAATGTCTTGCTATGAAAAGACAATACTGTAATATTATGCAATCAGAAGTTACAGCAGACTTGCAAAGTCATCCAGCCCTTCATATCTAGCCCTTGATAGAACTGTTCCCAAAAGAGTCCTGTGCATTAGGGCTCCTGAAAGCCCTTCCATCAGCCATGTGCTTTGCAATGTCCTCCAGGTCTGTCTCTAGTGAAATTAGGAACTCTCTATTGGGGTACAGTGTATCAGGAGAGCATGGTCAGCACAACATAGGTCAAGCTGCAGCTTCCAAAGGAGTTGGAAACACCTAGGACCTTGTCCTGAACTGACTTCCACAAGAGCTAAATACCTGAAGTCAATTATGTCAACCAGTAGATCCTGTTTAAAAAAACCTCACCAACCCCACGCCCCCCAAAACCCACCACAAAGCAAACCCCAAACCTCCCATCTCTACATGGGTTTCATATCTAAGCTGGGAAATAACAGAGACACATCTTTCTTTGCTGCTTGGTGCAGTTCTAATAAACAATCCCCATGTTAATCATTACTGGACCTGACAATGGCTGCTGAATTTTCTTTTCCAAACTTTGTGTCACTTCCAGCCTTATCCATCATCACTGTGCAATGAACAGGACGTCTCTTGTGGAAAAAAAAGGATTAAAATCTAACCTTGTAACAGACAAAAAACTTGTGAAATAGTTTCCAAGAAGACTTAAGTCCTTCACAGGGCTCTTTCTGGAAATCTTGTAGAGTTAATCCATTAAAATAATAACAGTAATCTGCTTGGTTTGCCAATAATAGATCACAGCACAAGAGTCCTTACATCATTTTCTGTACAGTATTACCTCTAACTTCTTTTCTCATTAATACAATAGGAAATGCTTCATATATAAATCAAAAAGTTCCAGAAGTTATAGATAAACTCAAGGGAAACATGCACTACATGCAAAAATGTGGCAATTTTGTGCTTATATTAGCAGGCAAAAGACCAACACCAACCTTGATCTCTGCTGAGATGCTATACATCTGTAATACCAAATAAAGTTAAAGACTTTATACATCTTATCACCATAAAACTGAGGCCAGAAAATTAACACTTTTTTTTTTAACATGGCTTTAGTACATGGAGAATCTGCTACTTTAAAAGTGTAACAGGAACTAATGAGAAACTGGTTTTATAAAAATTGGCTTCAATGGCTAAGAGTCATTCTATGTGACATTTTATTGGAGATATTTTATTTGAGGTATAAACAATATTTTATTTATAAGCTCTCCTTTAGCATGTGCAACTCTGTAGACAGGATGGAAAACTTTCACAATTCTTTTTCTTTGCTACAAGAGCTGCCAAGAATTTCATAAACTAAGGAACATTTTGCTTAGTGTTCCTTAAGAAGGTGACTCAGATGCAGCCAATATTATGTCACCAACATGCCACAGCTACCTGCCAGCCAAACAACAAGCTCCAAGGCACAGACCCCCCCCAAAAAGTCATCATGACACACTCTACTAATGAATCACAGATTCTCTTAACCAGCTCAACCAGCTCGAGGACAAGTCAAATGGAAGCACTCACTTTTAACACACATATTTCTCAGATGAATCCTCATTTCATGCCCAATAGTAATTCTAGACCTTTTGTGGGTTTTTAATACCAAATCCCTCATCTTTCTTTCTATCTAGTTTGGCAAATAAAAAGAGTTTGTTAGAGATGTTAATTTCCCACTGCACTAATAATTTCAGCTCATTTATTAAAGCCTGGTTTGAGACTTATTTAATACCTAGCAAGCACATAAATCATTAGTATTTACACAAAAGAAAAAATTTGCAAACTATCCAACCAGCTTGCAGCTTACATTACCATTGCCAGTGAAATATGGAATTTATGCCCACCAGAGGATTGAGAATTTGGAGAATTTCTGGTTCCATAGAAGATGGAAAATTGTTTTTAGTATGCTCCACAAAAGTGTGGCAATAGCACACAATTAAAAGCAATTAAATGCTTTGTCTGGAGAGAGGAAAACTAAGTTATTATGGCAGAAGCAGGGTGAGTCTAAAAAATAAAGTAAAATCTGATTAATCTTGCATATATCTAATAGATTGAGAAAGAAATCCTTCCTTCCACCTCATTCCTTCTCCTCAAGATAGTATTTTACAGGTAGGCCAGCAAACAGAGGGAAGCTTTACTTCAATCCTAAGCAAAACCTTCCAAAAGTGGCAAGTGAAGAAGAGGAGGAAGGAAAAAGGGGAAGAAGGGAAGCATGGAAGAAGCCAGGTACAACCTTACCGTCGGGAAACACCGAGGCACAAAATGCAACGTAAAAAAACCCACAAAGCATAAAGAAAAAAACCCCAACACCCCACCAAAAAAAAACCCAAACCCCATCTCGTTGTCCTGAGCCCTCAACACTGTGCTCTCTCTGGCTCTTCGGTACCCATGAAATATAAAACCACCCTAATGGTCGCCCAGGTTACCGACTTCATTTAGTTAATCATCACCATTGTTACCAATGTTCAGGCCTTGAGAAAAAAGGAAAGAATGACTGAAGAGGAGTATAAAACAAGGAACTTAAATAAACCCCACCCCCACTTTCTTTCTTTTTTTTTTTTAAACAGCACTAGTAATTAGCTTTATACCTATATTACCTTTCTTTCTCCTCCCCTCTTCTACTTCCTTACCTGCCTCCCCCACTCCCTTCTCAAGTACAAGGACAAAGTTCCAGCAGCTTTAAAACAATTGGGTATCAATTATCCTGCAAGGGGGAAGAGAGAGATGCCCGTTTCTACCCAGGTAGAAAAAGAATGCAGCTCCAGCCAGGGGAAAAAAAATAACTTGTTAGTTAACCTGTAGGGCTGAGCCTTAACCAATAGTCAACGAGGAGGAAAAGAACAAAGCATGTGAAACTTAAGCCTTTCTATCTCCAAGCTCCATCAGATAAAAGCTATACCTGGAGTTTGAAAGGACAAACAGGCTGATTTGAAAGCTTAAAAGCATCAATGCAAACTAAGTTCTGTTTTACAGTTCAGCCTTATTGTTCCTTATTACTCCTGATGACATTAAAGACCCTAAAGCTCATTTATCTGATTCTAACCTGACTCTAAAGACAAAGCCATTTAAAAAACAAACCAACCAACCTCATTAAAGTGAAATGTGCATCCCAGTTGTGAAATGTAATTTCCTCGGGCTACTTTCCCCCTACCCAAAATATGGTAAGAACACTCAAATTAACTTGTTTTGGAAAACAAAATAAAGAATATATATATATATAACAAATTAACATCTGACTGAACATATATTTTATGCCCTGTTTGAATTTTTGTAATTCTAAATCTCATTAGGTGACTTTTTAGGAGAAATGCAGAAAATTGTTACTTGGCTTCCTCCATGATTTTTAGACAAAGGATGCTAAGAAAACCTATTTCCTACATAAGTAAAATATCACCAAAAAAGGAGAAGCACAGCAGAGTTTGTAAAGTTTTCTGAACATCATACTGGGACAATTTTCAAACACCATCGTTTGCTGGTGTAGATTTTGATCCGTCCTCTCACTGATTTAGACTCTGATTAAATTCAAAGCATTGTTTCAGGAAGGATTTTTCTCCTCTTTCTGAAATAAAGAAACAACTACTCCATTTTTACACAGCAACATATATCAGGAAAACTGTGTCACCAGGTCAGCTTCAGGACTCAGAGTCCCCTGAACTCATTCACTCCATGGATCAACATTTCAGTCCGTGTTAAACGGGGGCAGGATCCAGACCAGGACTGCCCAGCATAACCAGGAGAAGAATTTAGCTCCTGCTCCATGTGAAAAAACAAGCAGCATCACTATATCTGGAGTTTAGAATCCTGTGCTGGCCACTGCCAGATCTCAGTGAATTCTGTAAGATGCCAGATTTTTAAGTTCTGGTTGTTAGCTTTCCTGAAACGTATAAAAACAGGCAAGGTTGTGTTATGATTAAATTAATTTAGGTGAGGAGTACTCGTGCCTTCACTGGGGTCATTGCTTGCTGTGTGGAATGGGAGGAGGAGGCAGAATTCAATGTTCAGCTAAGTTTCCAAAATTCTGCCATTCATATAATTTTTTTATAATTCTGTAACATCTTGGTTGCCTGAATTTAGTTGCCCACAGACCAAGGAGTGTCTTTTAACAGCCCAAACTCTCAATCAGTAATAAATGCAATAATAATAATCATAGCAATAATAATAATAATAATTCAATAGTTAAAATCATGAATTTTGAGAGCAATTTAGACACCCACAAAGCAAAGGTGCTTTCAAAAGTCCTGTCACGTAACACCTCCAGCTCTGTGCAGGCACTTCAGACACCCACGTTTGCAAGCTGCAAGTAAATTCAAATTAAAAATAAAAAAAGGTACCAAAACCAATTAAAAAGACTGAGACCACTGCTGGATTTGCAAAGTCAAAATTAATTGTTTGGCCCTTGTAGCCGAGTATCGAGTATTTTGGTATTTGTGTACAGATAGCACAGAATTTTTTGAAATAAATGCTGTTTTCTAAGATTGAAGCAAGGATATATTAATCTTCTGTTACAGAGGAGTCTAGAATAAAGCAAATTAATTTTTAAATAATATTTTTTCCAAATAAAAGTGAAGTCAGATGATTTTAAATGCTTTCAATTACAAGATGAAAACACCAGAAAAAAAACTAGTTCACTGAAAATGAGAGGGTAAATAAATGAGCTATATTTCATACATTCCTGACAAAATTTTTTAAAAAAAGAGCTATTAAAGACCTCAAAATTAAATAAATCACACAGCATTTCAATCAGGAGAAGCTTTGCCACCTTATTTCTGAAATGTTAGATACTCTGCAACTTTTTTCAGCTGGAAATTGAAATTATTTTGAGCTTTGTGCCTCAGAGAACTTTCTAGAAGGCTGCTTGACTAAAGGGGTGGAGGGAACGAGCGAGCAAATATTTTCTGCTGACTCCCTCAGTGTCTACAAAGCCTAATGCCTCTTCCTGAATCTGGCCAGATGAATTATACAAGAAGCCTGCTGGCTTACAAAACACCTCTCCCTCCTCATCCAAAAGGATCCCATCCACACTATCCCCTACCAGCTGCCAACAGAGTTATAAAAGAGGAGAAAGGGCTTTTTAGGTACCTCCAGCCTGAGAAAGCAGCACGGCTCTTCCACCCAACCCACAACTAGACTTCACACTTCAAAAAAAAAAAATAAAAAATGAAGCAAACCACTTTGTTTTGTCTCCTTTCTGGTGGTGCCCAACTAGCCAGCACAAGTAAAGGCTAGTCACGGCTGGCACAGGGAGCTCCACGGCAAGACTGAAGAGCAGCCTTAATTAGGCTCATTTTGTCATGCCCGAAACAAAAAAAAAAGCCCCAGGTAAGAAAAGAATAAACAAAACGAACCCAAAATGGCTCCTCTGTGCCATGAGCGGAAACCGACGACTCCAGCAGAACAAGATCTTTCCTCCACTTCCCCTTTGTTCCAACAAAAGTGGGGTTTGAAAAATCCCA
>NW_008624919.1:53416-67892 GCF_000691845.1 Merops nubicus | reverse complement strand
AATCGCTTTCCCTTCCCTCCCAGCGATTTTATCCCCGGAGCCGAGTTTGGCTCCCAAGTAGGAGAAAACCTGAAACTAGAGGATTAGGCTTTTGGCAATCGCCACAAAAACGCGTTAAAACGCCAGTTAATTGAAAAACTAATTGGAAAAAATGGCAATCAGCAGACAGAAACTGCAAAGGAGCCGACAGCATACCTGCCTTGAGAAACGTCACTGCTGTTGGTACCGAAGGCGGATCCTCTTTGAAGTGCAAGGATTCTCTTTTGAGAGACCCCCTCTTCCATTTTAGACTCATTTTATTTCAATCCCAACAAACTTTTTCCAACGATGCCTTTCTTTTTTTGTTTTTTTTTTCCCCAAGCTCCCCATGACATCCCAGTGAAACCAGCTTTCCCCCACTGGCTCCCTCCGATTCAGTTTCTTGGTCCTGCTTTTACCTGCCCTGACTGGTTTGGCTAGTTGTAAAATGAACGTTTGAATTCATGCTCTGCTCTCCCCTCCCCCCGAACTCTGAGCAGACAAAACCTGATATGGATAACAAAACCCTCTTTAATCTACCTGGGGAAAGAAGGAGGAAGAGAAAAAGAGGACAGAGTCCTACAGAAAGTTAAGCTGAGAGGAGAATATTGATGAACGAGTTACAAAAGGCACTAAAGAAGCCGTTCTTTGTGCTCCTCAGATCGCTTTTTCCCTGGACTCTATGGCTTACCAGGACCATGAACACACACACACGCAAGCAACTTCAGTGCTGGAAGCACAACCACCTTCTCCCAAACCAAGTGGGTAACAAAAAGGACGACATGATCATCAGAGCAAGAGTTTTCATCTTCCCATCTTCCCGCGTCCTGGAAAAGACGAACTCGGAGCGAGAGGCGTTCGCAGGGAAATTCAGACAAAGCAAACGAAGGCAAAAACACAACTGTACCTGAAGAAACGACACGCTTCTAAGTTGTATTAGGCTACTGAAACAAAACCTGATTTCTTTTTTAAAAAAAAATAAAATAAAATAAACAGAAAGCAAAGGATTAAACCACGCGTGGTTTCGCAGCCCAGAGCGCTGTTGCCTGTTTAAGCTGGAATTGAGAAGAGACTGGCAAGTGTCTAAGGCTCGTCTTACATGTAGTCCTTCACCCCTCCCTGCGCAGGTGCATTCTTTCCACCCAACCAATCTCCTCGCCCCTAGCTATTAACAGGTGTGTCCTCAGCTTTTGGGAGCGGCCAGGGCGAAACCAACTCGCCTGCTGCAGCCGCGCTGGGCGGGAGAAGTGGCCTCTCGAGGGGCTCGCTGCCTCTGCCACGGCTCTGACAAAGAAGGAATTATTGGCCGAGTGCAGATTGAGATTGGATCTTGCTCTTCCACAGCTCCTGCTCCACGCCTCCCTCAGATTCAGAGGTCTACCAGCACCCAAGAGTTCAGGATGAAGGAGCGTTCTTCTCGCACGGTAAACCCAACTCCCATCTGCCCACTGCCATGACCACCATCCTGCTGAGCTGGTATTTTAAAAGCCAACCTGTTGTTCAGCCAACCAGAACGTGACTCCCATTGAATTGGAGATGAGATTATTTAACTGTGACTCTCCCAGGTCACCTCACCCACAACAGAATTGCAGGGACAAGTCGATGATCACTTTGCCAAACAAAAGATGCAACATACACAGAGGCAACCTAAGGCACAAACAGACTGAGGTGAGAACTTGTTGAAGGACATCCATACAATATTAAAAGCTGATTTTTTTTAAAAAAAAACTTAGCAGCAGCTTGAATCCCATCACCATCTAGTCTTGACATGCAAAATAGTTCCAGTAACTAATAAAAAGTCCAACCAGAACTCAGGTCTCCCAGAATACAAGGTAATAAGAGCAGGGGCCTACAACAGGATCCCTGTGTCCACTCATGGGTACCATGACTGAGATTACAGTGATTACAGGATTACTGATTACAATGATTTCTTCAGCCTAGATCTTTGTGGTATTTGCTCCTAGATTAGTCAGGTAGAAATTCCACTTTTGATATGTACATATGGGAAGACTATGCAGCCCTGTTTTGGCTACACCATGCACTACCATGAGCCATTATTCTCTTTACCTGTACAAAATGCTTCTCAGATGTTGACAAGTTGAATCTCTTCAGTAACCTAACCTAGTTTAGAAAGTATTAAAGGATGTGGAAAAGGGGTTCAGACAAAACTGATACTCAGTTCTAAGCACGCTTGGTAACAGAGCATTTAAAATAAAAGAAAGCAAAACTAAAACTGTGGCTTATCAAATACCTTTTGTCATTCCCTTTCAAGGAAGTTTTCAGAAAATTCCCATCAGTGTCATGGAAAAAGAAAAACAAGTAAAATGTTTTCTCCTTGTTATGAAGGAAACACACTCAGATCTCCCATGAAAGATGTAGCGCATGAAACAACAAATTATCATGTTAATTAGCCCAACTGGCAGAAGAATTCCCCTAAGACACAACTTATCCTCATAACTAACTCAAGAGGAACCTTGGAAACCTTTAGTTACAAAAGAGTGATTTCTCTTGCAGGGCCACAAGGCAGCTGGGGCTCGATTCTATCATCAGCTGTGGCTCTGAGCAACCTGCTGTACAGGCACTTGCCTGGAGCCACCCTCATCCATTTATTTTTCTGGGTTCTATTCAAACCACCCCGAAGTTTGAGCAACAATAATTATAATCTACGCAGCAGCAGTCTAAGGATCCCTAGGAACTCTTCCAGCTGAACCCCACTTCCCCACAAATGCACTTTTCTACCCTCTGTTCATTCATAGTGTTCTATCTGGCCTTGAAGGACAAGGTTCATGTCCAAGAACTGGGTTCTTGTGACAGAAGAAGGCAATCAAATCTTTCCTCAGGAAAAAAAAAGTCATGAAATGGCTGCAGATGAGCCTCTCTGTTATCAACAACAACAAAAATTAATTATCAGCAATAAATAATACATATTAATCCCAGATTAATCCACAGGAGCCACTCCATTGCAAAGAGAGCAGACTTAGGTATCACATACTTGTTTGATGATAATCCTAAACGCTTCTCTACCATATCAAACCCATCTCTATGCGGCTGTTGTACCTTGTTTTGAGCCCAGAACAGTAGTCCATCTTTTGCACACTCTAAAGTGCAGGTCAGGAAGAGTTACCTGGCATCTGTATTGAGAGAATTATGATAGTTTTGTCTACAAAGTCCTTTGATGTCTCTCAAGCTCCCACTTGAAAGCTTCATGGATGGTAATTCAACTGACCACTGCTCTGGCTTTGTAAAAAGTCCCAACTCAGTGTCTGGATATTTTTCAGCCCAACAGCACAGTGTCTATGCACCTTACAGAAGTCATGATGTTAGCCTGAGAACTTCTGTCAGGAATAAAAGCCTTGTTCTATACCTGAGGAACTGAATGGGAGAGGTTCAGAGAGCTGAAGTGACTTGCTCAAGGTCATACAGAAAAACCCTTGGCAGAGACACAACATCCAAGCCATGATGTTCCAGCCCAGCACTTTGATTTCTCATCCCTTCCTACCCTATTTCAGTCAGTACTTCTACTGATGTGGGTCCTACACAGGACTCTGAAATTAAAAACAATGTTCATTTGTATTCTTCTAAAACTCTTGAACTCTGAACCACCTATTTGGATTAGAAATAGTAACCAGGCACAGTTAACATATAACTCCACTACAGGATGTCACTGACACCAAAAGGTTGGTGGAAAACAAATGATCAAAAGAAAAACCACTGACCATGGCTGCAGGAGAATGCCCATGGCTTTAGACTGGCTGGAGGAAGAAAGGATGCAAACATTCCTTCCCACACAGTACAAACGTGCCATTTCTTGTGTTGAAAATAAACATTTCCTATCAACAAATCATTTCACAGCCATTCTTCACAGCAGTTCATTAATCTTTTTTTCAACAGGCTCTTCCAAACAGGCTACAAACCACGCTGGACTTATCCAATACCCCAATCCTTTGTCCCTAGTGCAGCTCTGCAGTGAGGGGTCACCTCAGTGCAGCTCCATAAAGGTGTTTATTTCTTTCATCTGAGAGCTATAGCCACCAGTATCACTTCCTGCATCACCTCAATCTCTTTCATCTTCCTACCTGTACTCTGCAACCCATCCTACAACCTCTGGAGTAAAAGGCACGAGATTAAACGTGTGGGATTTGTTTGTTGAGTGCACTCCTTAAGCCAGCACCCAGGACTATCTCAGCAGCACCCCTTGCCAGAATGGCCAAATTCTGTGTAGATGGGTGAGTCCACTGCATGGGAGGCTGAGATGTGAAACCCAACGGTGTTGGTGAGAGCAAAGTTCAGATCAAGGCACCACCTGTCAGGTCAGGACTAGGAGTCATAGCAGGAGTAACCCTCCATGTCCTAACAAGTTCAGCAAGCAAAGGAGGAGGGGAGAAGTCAACTGCTCTTTGGAGAGGTACAATAACCTGGAGGGGTGGCTTGCATGCAATCAAACACTCCCCAGCTAAAACGTGTTCTGCCAGCATCCATGTGGAAGGTCACAGGTCCCTTCTGCTGTTTCTTGACTGCTCTGCAGATGACACAAGTGGTGGACCAGGCAACTCGGACTGATCTGGGTTTATCTAAACATGGAAAGAAAGTTTTTTTAAACTTAGAAGACTTACCTTCTCTTTGTGAGCACATCAATTAGAAGGCAGCCATCCAATCTACCAGGCTTAAAGTTTCCATGAGGCACCAGCTGGAGAACAAGGAACAGGTAAGATACTGCACACCCAAAAGCCCCAGCAACATGGCATGGAAGAGAGCCCCAGGAGAGGTCATCAGCTGTCCCATTAATCAATGCACGACACATTAGGGAAATTTTGGGGGTGAAGGTTGGACTTGATGATCCTAGAGGTCCTTTCCAGCTGTAATGATCCTATTCTATGACACCCTTGAAGGGGTCTGGTGTATTTCTGGTTGTTAACAGCTAGAACTGGTCCTATCAAAGCAAAAAGGGGAAAAAAAAGCCTAGTGCCAGTGTACCTAAAATAATTCCTGAATGAGACACAGCTCAGAGCCAGGTGGTGGCACAGAGCCTCACGTGATGCCTGTCTAACCTTTTTCCTCCCCTTTTAAAGGGACTTGAACTCAGCACATAACTTTTGAGAATCCAGCCTCAAAAACCCTCCTTGAGAGAAGATCCCAGAGATGCTGAGCAGCAACCCACATTGAAGTCCATGAAAGCACCACATTCCCTTCTTCCCCATCACCAGAATTTTAGTCCCATATGTGAATTGATGCCCATATGAATGGTCATCAGTGAGTCTCAGCCAACCCCATCTTCCCCTGAGGTAAAACTAAAGGGGGTTGCTGAGCTCTTAAACAATGATTGGAAAAATTCTGCCTTTTCCTTCTGGCTCAGTTCTCTGCCACTCCTCTCTGTCTGTTAGAAAGTGCAGCTTGGCATCTGGGTTGGCCTGAACTCCCATCTGCCTCCTTCCCATTTGGACACAGTTGAGTGAAAAGAAAAAAGGGAGAAGAGAAGAAAAAAAAGAAAAGGTGAGCATGGCAGAGGGGGTGCATGGAACAAAGTCTTTCATCTTCAGAGCAGCAAGATCTAAAGAGCTGGGACACTCAGCTGCTTTAAATTGAGGGGTATGGTTGCCAATTGCCAGTCTGAAGCTCCATATTAACTTTCATCCAATCCTGTGTTGTTCAGGCCATCACTTTGCTCACCCTTTGTTTCCTCTGGGCTCAGCTAAGTGGCAGCAGATGTTCTCCTGCCCTGCTAATCTCCAGCACAGTCAGCCAGGCCCAGCAACTGCTCCTGTCTCCCAGGCAGGTAAGTGGAGCCAGGCATTAAATGCTTGTCCTTTTGCACGTGGTTTCCTTTTGGATTGCTTCTCTCTTCACAGGTCATCCTTATGCAGCCCTTTGCTCTTAAAAAATGAGGATTTGTGAAGCTGAATGAGGTTTTGAGCTGCTTTGGGAAGGTCTGAGAGTTAATCCATTCATGGACCGTGGTCCTGAATGCAATACCAATGGTGGCTGTGACAATAACTATCTCCTTGCATTATTTCATGGGCCTAGAGATGATAGGTCCAGCAGCACTCATCTAACACATTATTTCACTAAACATGACTGTGCTTATTATAGCAGCACAAATTTGCAAATGCCAACAGCCCCCAGAGTTTAAGTTTTACAGACAGACCCCCCCCTAAAGATCTAATCACAACTGCAAACACAAAGCCCTTGCTTGCACTGCCTTTCAAAGTCAGGCAGCTGAGTGCAGCCCTGATTCATGCTGGGGTTTAGATCTGAAGTGTTTTGGTGGTTGACATGAACCAGCTCCTTGTGCTCAGAGCTGCTGGAACATGAGTTTGGCATAGCCACTAGGTATGTGTAGTTAGGCTGGTACTAGACCACAGGCTGGTCAAGTCATCTGGCCAAATTCTGCCCTAAACCAAGCTGCAACAAGGCTGTTGGCTTAGCAGGGTCAAGACCCTCATGGACCTGCAAAGGGCTGTGTGAACATACCCACAGTACCAGAGTCTAAACACAGGCAAGAGCTGAGAACAGCACAATATTTTACTGGAATGATTGACTGGCTTTTTCCAAACAATACAGCACATATTATAGGTGAAGAGAAGGAGGCTGGGAGAAAAGCCAGTTGCCTAAGATCCTGAGAGAAAGAGGGATGGCTTGCATGCTCTTTGCCTCTCCTGCCTTTCAGGAATTACTATTAGCAGCAGCACTTTCCCAGCTGCCACAGCCCAGCAAAGGACTTCTGAATCAATCTAGTTTTCTTCTCCCTGCCCACAAACTGCAGTGTTTTTTTTTTTTATCAGGACAAAACCAGTATTTCCCTTCCCTTCCTTTCAGACCTGCTTAATATGTAATCAGAAACCAATGAGGCGAGGAGGTGGCAGTGACAAGATCTGCCCACGTGGAGCTGGTGTGGGTTCTGACACACTCTCCCTGGTTCAGACAGCAGTCACCCGTGGAGCAGATCTTCCCTGATGGCATCCCGTGACACTGCACACAGAGCCCTGACTTCACCACCACCCGTGCCAGGAGTGAGGAGAAGAAGAGAGTCAGCACTCTGGCTCTGCAAGTGGGTTGCAGCTAATGGCACGTAGGGCTCTGAGTCACCAGCCCAGGGTACAGCTCACTGAGTAAGTTTCTTCCTTCCCCCACCCTTCCCATCACACTTCATTACATGTTGTAACAGCTTTATGTGTACCTGCTTCTCCAAATCCTGCACTGAGGAAGCTGATGAACCCACAGAGGGAAAAGGACCTAACAGCAAAACCACCAGATCGTGATTCAATACTTCAGGCTGGCTCTATAAAACAAAATGATACAAGAAAGGAAATGGTTAAAAACACAGCTCACTGCAGCCCAATTTTAACGTTTCTATATTAAGTAAATATAGCTAACATAAAATTCAGGTCAGGAACTATTTGTTCAGGGTCAGGTGACTTCAACTCAGCTAATCGGCGAGACACACCTTAACTTTGAACAATCTTCTGCACTAGATCTGCAGTCAAAAACAGGTTTGCTGCAGATCAAGTCAGTGAATTACAGCACAAACGCCCACAAAACCTAGAACAATGGGCAGAAGTTTCACTCCTGAAAGCATGAAAACTCCAGCTTACAGCAAGAGCAGGGATAAAGCAACCAGAGGAAGAGAATCTTGGTATGCAGAGTCAAGTGCAGGACTCAGAATATACCATAAAAGACCCAGTGTTGGATTACTGGCAAAACCCCCACCCATCTGAAAGCTTTCTCCCTTCAGATGATGTTTTCTTAGATATTTCAAGGTAGTCTTTTAAAGACTGTGTCCTCTTGTAGGAAGAGGTATCATTTGGAGAAGCAGAGAGTTTGCTTCAGCCTTTCTCATTTCCATTTCTACTGAGACTAGATTCTACCTAGCCCACCGTGTGTCACTGACATTGCAACCTATTCAATCTGTCCATTTAAATAACCCACTGGGTTTCTACAATTTCTTAAGTGGTAAATGTTTTTCTGCTTCCAAGGTATCTGTGTGAAATCACCCACTTCACACTCATCCTTCTTCTCCAGGGTTGGTTCCACCACGCCAAAAGAAGCAAAGCATACAGAGAAGCTCACTTGCCCATTCTAAATTTGATATGTCAGTGATTTTTTTTATATATACACACAGACTTTTTACTCTTACACAGATATATTTGTGTAATATATATATTTACTTTTTACTTTTTGACTTCTTCCATTTTTTTTAATCGATGTTGTTGTACTGATTTGGAAACAGAGGTAGGGCCAATGTTCTGATGGGCCATATCTCACCATCAAAAGCTCTGCTCTGCTATGAACACAGTGTTGAAACCATTGAGACAGATCATGCCTGATTTTGGGTAGGTGCCTGCTCTTTTCCCAAGTTCAAATACTTGTGGATAAGCAAATGTCCTCTGTGTAGTTAAACCTTTGGTTCACACCCACAACACAGACAACTGAAATTGTAAGTGATAAGCAGTTCAAGGTATGTTTCCTACCTGTAAATATTTAGAAACAAACTGGGAGGAATAATTGTTATCTTTCTTCCAGATCAGATCCTTAAAAATTGAATCAAAAGACAAAAAAACATGAGTCTCATTTCTGGCTTGATGTGTGCCACCATCAACTCTGACACACAAATCCATGCAGTGCTGAACAAACATAAGACTGACTTCCTGAGAAGCTTTAAAAATCTTGTTTCCTGGTATATTTTTACCCAAGTTTGATACAACAGACTGTTGTTTAAAGCAACAGACTCCTGTGTAGCACAAACAGATCTCACCCCCTGATTAACTTCAGGCTTTGAACAGCAAGGCTCAGCTGCACTTAGCACTCTGAGAAACCCTTCACAACTGGAACAGAAAATCTGCTTTGCCCTAATGGAAAGGCAATGCTGCTGTTTTAATTTGTCCTGATTATTTCTCTGGGTTGGGCTGAATGCACACACAGGGTGTTTGATTACCCAGTGCAGAAAGGTGCCTTCGTGCTGAGGTGGGGTTTCATTGCACGTACTTAATGTGATGATGTCTTCCTCTGTTGAAGGCAATGACTTTCCACCTAGTTAGCTTTGAAGAAGTCCTTTGGTCTGCAAGGGTAATGAGTAGCCTAATTTAAGCCTCCTGATTTTGGCTGAGCCAAGCTGGAACTATCCTAGCAGCAAGTGGAATGAGTAGATCTTATGTTTTCTTTCCTCATCTTAGGGCTGGGCCAGAAACCACAGTACTCACCTGCTTCATGGCTTGGATGCCATGTTCCACAAGAAGTCATCAGTGTATACAGAAGTACCCAAGTAGACAATAGCCAACTCTTCCAGGCAGAAAGGGAATGTCCAGATCATCCCTTTGGAACAGAGTCTTCATCACAGAAATGGGACAGCACCTAGCAGAAGGATATATAAAGATCAAATTCCTGGTAACACACATAGGAGCCAAACAGCATCTTGTAAAAATTAGCCTATTTAATGAGCTTTTCTAATCCCTAAACAGTATTAATCTGTGAGTATGCAGCACAGAGACAGTTTCTGTAAGGGTCAGTCATGGGTCACTATATTCCAGGGCAGCATTTTGCTCTAAGAAAGGCACATCTGCTAGACTTGAGAGCACCTCATGATCCTGAGACTGTTCCAGGGTGTGGAATAGCTCAGCTTTCCTGCACAGTGCATGCTCACCTGCTTCTGTGCCCAACACTCAGCAGTGTGCCAGTCAGAATGGTTCCAAAGACCCTCCACAACTCAGCCCAAAGCTGCCAAATACCTTTACTATTCACGTGACACAGGCAGAGGGTTTAAGTGATGAATATTCAGAGGAACATCAAACCCAGATGCTGTTTTGTGGCAGAAGATGAAACCTCAAAGTTTGTCAACAAGAGTCTGATGTGAGTTTGAAACCAAAGATTGGGGAATATTGACTCTTTCCTTAGCAATCCACCTTTTTAACTCATGGATCCCTTCAGTCTACTGCAACATGAGACACATTCACGAGGTGTCATTTGTACCTTTACCTGCTGGAGCAATGGCCTGTGAAGTGAGGTGATGGCCACGTCCCTTCCCTTCCTGCATGTGTGTTCCTCCTGTATTTGAATGCAGGAGTCAGGGTGTGTCAGAGCCACCTGCCTGAAAACAAATGCCAGGAATTACTCATTCAAATCACAAATGGCAAAGCTGTGAGTGATGATAGCCATGCAACTGCAAAGGAGAGGCCAGGTCTAGACAACAAAAAAAAGTCACATTACCACCTCAGATGGGATGAAATAGATGCAAAGGCCAAGAAGATACCAGCATCACCTCATGCCAGCAAACAGTGTGCCCCAAGGACAGCTGGCAAAACTTCAGGCTCTGGTGGGAGCCATAGCAGAGCAATGTCTCAGCTCCCTGCAGGTGAGGAGCTCCACAGTCCAGGGGGCTGACCCTTGCAAGGCTGGGTGCTGTTCTCCAGAAATGAACAGCCTTGGGCCTGTGCAGTGTGTGTAACGTGGGGGGTTCTCAGAGAATAAAACTGTTGTGGTGCCTCAGCTTTGCTGCTTTCCCAGGCAGGTACCTCCCAGCAGCTGGGCTCCAGAATGCTGTCCCCAGCAGCACAGACATCCCACCTCCCCACAAAATCCCTCCTCTGACAAAAGTCCTGAGCATCACCCTGCTGTGTCAGGGCCCCTGGGAGCCACGTAACACCTCCCTCTGCAGATCTGGTTTGCACGTAGAAGATTATTTCCATTGGGATTGTTTCAACTCCAACCAACTGTCCAGCTATTAAATTTAACAGAGTTTTCCTAATCTCTGGTGCTCACACCTGTTTACCTGCCACTACCCATATTGTTGGCAGCTCCATCTGTTTCAATAGACACAGAAGCTCTGGGTAAGTCCAGCCAATTCTGGAATAGTGCAAGGCAGTCACTGCTTGCTAGATGCATCCCTCTGAGCAGGTAGGGACATGACAGATATCAAGTAGCCAAGCACATTTCAGAGCCTCCAAGCACCAATCTTCTCTTCAACAGCAGATGTGAGATGTTTCCAAGGCTGCTGCCAGGGCCTGAGGAACTCTAAGATGATGTGAACAAATACAAAAGGAAGGTGGATGTGATGGAGTTTCCTTCCTGATGTCCTCTTTATTATATAAATACTTTGTTTTCCTAGACAAACCCCAAGCATTTCACAAGCATAGGTGGCAAACAGAATGGAATCACATACCTGTGAGAAGAAGGAGCTGAAAGTGGACATGGACATGGTATTGGGTGGGGTCTTGGAGGGATGAGATGGTAGCAAGGAGGGATTTTAAGGGGAAAGGCTACCAGTTATCTCCACCTATCCCAGTTAAATGTTAAAATCATTGGGAATAGCACCTACATTCTCATTTGTCATGCAGAACTGAAGCAAATCCACCCCACTCAAACAACTTACAGCAGTGCCCAAGAAGCTAATCAGACTCAGACCCACGTCCAGCAGTGTTAGAGAGACTAAAATCCATAATCCACACAAAGTGCCTACAAAACAAGAGCTTGTGGTACAACTTCAGTAGCAACACTGCAGTTCCATCAGATCTTCTGGACCCTACACAGCCAGTGGCTAAAATGACATTTCAAAGCCAGATCAACTTTGCATGGATAATTCAAATGAGGAAAGTGACTAGTGCTTCACTGACTGCACCCGTTTGCATGCCAAATAATACAATAAAACCACAACAAACTAACCCAACTGAGAAGATCCTAGGACACTGTAAAGGAGAAGTAGTACAAATCATCACCAAAGACCCAGCAAGTGGACATTGATGCAGTGACTCTTCTGCAGGGTCTGACTTGAGTGTTTAATGGTAAAATTACTTAGGGAAAAAGCTTTTTGGTGTAACCAACTGTTACACTTCAGAAGAGATGGTTTTCCTTCCTGCTTCAAGGTGGGGAATGTGGACTTCTGCTAGGCTGGGCTCTCTTCCCAGTGAGGTCTGACATCTCAATGTTTCTCTGGTTGAACTTCATTGGATTCAGACCTAGGGAGAGCATCAGCATTAGGAGACCATGTTTACCATCCAGGCAAGACAGCACATGGGCAGAGCCAAAAAAGCACCCAGGGTAGGAGGATAACCTTGGTCTGAGCAGGCCTGGCAGTTTTCTGTGCTATCAGGCAGTGGAGCACACTGCAGGACGTGTCTGGGCAGGAGTGAGGCAGCACCATTGACAGGAGGCACCCAGAGCAGAGCAGAGCAGAGAGCATGTGAGTTCCCAGCCACTCCCCGCACAGCTCTGCTCTTCTTTGCTCAGTCTGCCTGGCCTGATGGAGTGCCAGAGTTATTTTGGTCTTCCTGGAAAGCAACGGGCAGTTCTGGTATCCTGGTTCATATCCTCCTGAAAAAAAATTATCTGGACTGGAGAAGCCAAACACTTTGGACAAAGAATTGGGGAGGAATAGTGACTATTTGACCTCTCAGCCTATGCACTGCTAGAGATGAATGTGTATTAGAGGGCTGGAGCACCTCTGCTATAAGGAAAGGCTGAGAGGGTTGGGGTTGTTCAACCTGGAGAAGAGAAGGCTCCAAGGAAACCTTCTTGAGCCTTTCAGTACTTAAAGGGTCCTATCAGAAAGTTTGGGACAGACTTTTTAGCAGGAGCTGTTGCAGTAGGGTAAGGGGTGATGGTTTTAAACTAAAAGAGGGAGATTTAGACTGGATAGAAGGCAGAAATTTTTTACAGTGGGGGTGGTAAAACACTGGGCCAGGTTGCCCAGATTGGGGGTTGATGCTCCATCCCTGGAAACCTTCCAGGTCTGTTTGGATGGGGCTCTGAGCAACCTGCTCCAGCTGCAGATGTCCCTGCTCCCTGCAGGGGGGTTGGACTAAATGACCTTTAAACGTGCCATGGGGGGTTGGACTAAATGACCTTTAGATATCCCTTCCAACCCAAACTAATCTGTGATTCTAAGTAGAAAGTATTCTTTTTGTTAGATTAATCACAGCAGTAAGAATCTAAAGTGAAAGCCCAGCAAGCAGGAGCTCTGCTTGAAATAAGCAGTGAAGAAAAAGAGCTTGTATCAAAATGCATTTCTAAAGTATTTTTCACCAACACAAAGGTACCATTTTACAAATCACACATTTAATATTAGCATACAATTTATCATTGCATGGGAAATGGTACATCAGTTTTATAAACCAAATGTCAGCTCATCCCAAAGACATTACACTGAGGAAAACCTCACTCTTTTCACTTGTCATGACATGGATTTGTCATCTTAGAAACCTGGATCACAGCTACTGGGAAGAAGGAATTGTTTACTACTTACTGGGCTTGGTTCTAGACTTTACAGGAAGCCCACTTTATTGTCTTGGAAATTGCTGCAAAAACTACAGCAATCATTTCTTTGCCAACATGGAAAATCTCTTCTGAAAGAAGTATCCTCAGGTAGATATTGTTGCCACAATTTTTTTAGCACTGGGATTCTCCAGGGGGTCTAAGTACATTTTCCAGCATCCCTCACTCCCATGTAGTATCTGTTGAGAAAGAGGACAGCATCTGAAGTTTCCAAGGAGAAGAAAGTTATCAGTAGCCTTAATTTATACCTAAGAAACACAAGTCACATCCCAAAAATGAATAAAAAAAACAACACAGCCAGTTCATACACAGAACATTAAGGCCTGAGATGAATGATGATGCTACAGAGGCTCAGAGCACTGTCACCTGAAAGCTTCGTTTGACATCACCATCAGGGAAAGGAGCAGGAAGAAAAAGGAGGAAAAAAAGGGTTTTTACAAAGGAAAAAAGGAGGCAAACTGGCTTCCTGACAGCTGACCTCATTGGTGGCATTACACACAGACAGGTATGAGACAGACAGCACTGGCAGCACTAGTAGGAGATCAGTAGTCAGCACAGGAAATGTTTTTTTCTCCAAAAACCCTAATTATGGACCTGTTCTTTCCCAGTCTGCACTGTAATTACAGGAGCAAAGCTGGCAAAGGTGCCTTTCCTCCAGCAAGAAGCTGTGACACAGATGAGAGCAAAATCCAAACGGTGTTCACAGAGGGTGGAAGCAGAGCCCACGCTGTCTAAAGTGAGAGAAAAGAGACAAAGACAGAAAAAAAAGCAGCAGCAGCAAGAAGGATGCAGAGACATCCTGTGTCTCTTCCTCCATGGGCATTTTTATGGACTTTTTAAAACCACCCAGAACTCATTTTTTTCCTTCTAAGGGGAAAGAGGAGAGGCAGAGGCATGGAAGGAAGAGCACAGGCCACTCCATCACTGCAGAAGCATCTTCTGGGGCCAACAGAAGCCTAAATACACTGAGGTCAATGCATTTATTTAAGCCTCTATTTATTACCTCTCACACCAGTGACTGGATTCTGACAGTCTTGAGAAAGTCAAACTATTTCACTAGGAGCTATTTTGCTCTGTGATGTGATCAGGACCCTCAAGAGAGCTGCAGAGCACTGTCACTGGGTGGTATTTGCTGGGGCAAGGAGTGGAAAAGGCAGGCACCTCCAAAATCAGCAGTTTCCTTCCATTCCCAAGTACAAGC
>NW_008624919.1:41632-53361 GCF_000691845.1 Merops nubicus | reverse complement strand
GGAATCCAGCTTTGAAACTGGAGAAGAGCTGCTGAGAGAAAAACCTGAGAAATGACAGACGTCTCCTCACCTGCTGTCGAGTTCTTAGCAGACACTAATTACGACTACAATTAAGATGAAAACATTTTTGGTGCTGACCTCATCAGGAGTTTCACAGAATCCTCGTTCCACACCAGTTATCTCACCACAGAAGATGTTGCTCTGTTGCCTCTCCAAGCCCCCAGGCTTGTTTTCCAGTGCACCCCAGAGTGCCAGGGAAGGTGCCCACCTCATGCTGGGCCACCAGCCAGGATGCTGGGACCCAAACAGACAAGCAAGTCACAAGGCTAAAGTCTATTATGGGCATGAAGGAGTACCACAAGACCTAAAGATCCATGAGAAAGAATTATGGAGGACCTCAGTGTTACACAAACCTTCCAGACCATCCTTCTTCAAAGCCATCTGAGCACCCAGAGGGCACAGCACAAGCTTGGGCCACCTCAAGGCTCCATCCAGACACCACCCTTCACACTCCTGAGTTCACAGCTCTAATAACATCATGCCCACCAGACCCAACTCAGGCAGATTCCTTGCAGCTCTACCACGTGCCATTTTCAAATTGCCCCAAGGTTTCTTGGCTTACAAAGGGTCAACCCAGATTTTTTGCATCTTGCTTGTCTTGAGAAGCCACCTAAAGCCCCAATCCCCATTCCCCACTCTTAGCAACGTTGCTTCTGTGCCTGACTTCACCTGCAGTAATTGGTCTCTAAAGGGCAAGAAATGGCAGAAACTTCTGCTGGGTTGCAAGGTGTGGGGATGGAGGAAATTAACACCAACTATTTTTTCCATCCCAGTGAATAATGTGATTACTGAGGAGGAGGGGAGAAGGGCTGAGCCTTACATCAGCTCGGAGGTGAGGTTTCATCTGATTTTTTTTCCCTCTTTTTCCCCTTTTAAAACAAACAGATGGGGAGATCATTAAATTCACAGCCTCTACCAAAATAAGCACACATCACAGCAGCTTCTGCCAATAAAAGAGTTAAATAATGTGTTACTTAAATCATCAACGCTCTTGTGTAAAAACAAAAGCAATCAAACAACCACTCTAAGGAAAAAGAAGACAGCAGCATAAAATAGAATCACTAGGGCAGGAAAGGACCTCTAGGATCACCAAATCAGCCCCACAGTTCCCTAAACAACCTAAGCATAACCCAAAGGGATGCTAACTTGTCTTTAGTACCCTTCTATCAGTATTTACAGTGGTGCACAGGACATCCCCCTCCTGAAAAGTTTTTATTCTAAGAGCAACCAAAGCAAATATTAAGATGGAGAGGTTTCAACCAGCATTCACTATCACCTGCTGATTTTGGGGTTATTTCATAGGGAGCAGGCAGGAGCACAGAGGTGCAAAACCCTCTAAACACAAATGTTTAGATTACTGTTTCCTGAAGGGGAAAAAAAAAAAGGAGAAGGGATTAATTTAATAAATGTTCTCTTTCTTGCAAACCAAACCTGCTCCCAAACATTGATGGTCAGTCCTGCCCTGGCTTGCCATGGGACTTGATTCAAGACCTTTTTTTGTTTCCAGCCATTTCTTTTACACATTAAACCCAAACTACTGCCAGTGAGTGAACATCTAAAGACATCAATTTTTGGTTGAAGCTGGTGTTCCATAAGCTGTAGGCTTTTACTCTCTGCTTAGAATTCAACCCATGCAAGTATCAATTAAATAAACCATTGCAGGACTCACTATTTAGGTAAGTTTTGGGTTCTATACATAATGGATTTCTACAAATAATGAAAGATCTGTTCCCAAACATGGAGTATTTAAGGTTAATAGTTTGGGTCATTTCTTATAAGCATTATCATAGTTTGCAGAACACAAGTATGTCTTTTGGGTGCATTTTCCCTTCTGCCTTAATTAAATTTGAGCAGGCACATAAACAAGGCTGACAATTGGCTCCAAAACTAATCACCATTAATACTGCAACAGTTCTGAAACTCTAGAAATTCTCTAGCCAGAAAAAAAAATAGGGATGTAGAGCAGCACCAATCAGTTTATATGCCAGGCTAAGACACAGAGCCTGTTTTCATCTGATTTTTCATTGTCTTGCCAAGTTAAGAACCAGATGGTACAAATAAATTCCACAGATCTGTGCTTGTAACAAACGTGGCAAGCATCTGCTCTTGAGGGTCAGCGAGGAATCAAACCCAGAAAAATCTGGGAAAAGACCAAATAGAGGGGAAAATATAAAGGAGAAAAGCCTTGAACAACTAACTCTGAAGGGAAGGTTTGTGTCCAGATTTTGTTGGTTAAAACAACATGGCTAAAGCCAATTTCTTTACAATTTCTGTAACTACTTAAACCACTTTTCCCATTTTTCTAGAAAAAAAAACCATTCTGTTCTTCATTAATTTGATGTCATGACTGATGATATTAACCCTTCAGTTCCTAAAATGTCATTCAGGTTTAGAAACAACATGGCTAAAGCCAATTTCTTTACAATTTCTGTAACTACTTAAACCACTTTTCCCATTTTCTAGAAAAAAACCCATTCTGTTCTTCATTAATTTGATGACATGGCTGATGACATCAACCCTTAAGGTCCTAAAATGTCATGCAGGTTTAGCTGAGATGAAAAAGGGTTGCCTTAAAACTATTTTTTCCTGCAGGAAGATATGATCACCACTTAAAGTTTTCAAAGAGTTGCTTGTGTGCTGTTACCAGCTACTGACACATTGACCTCTTGCACTGCCATTGGTAGACCTCAAACCATTTCTTGAAGGAAATCAGCACTCTTGCCATTTTACAGATGGAGGGGTGGATGACTAGAAGCTTTCCTGAAGAGAATCCCTTGGACAAAAGGCCAGATGCTCTCACCCTTAAATGACACATTGCCAAACACAGAGACAAGATTTTAGCTTGTGAGTTGCCCAGTTGAAATCCAAACAGACTCTGCTCAGGTACAAGAAGAGTCCAAGGGATGTGTGATGGGAAAAACTTTCCCTTTCCTTGCTTCTGACCCATCAGGATTGAGTAGCTGACCATGCAAGGAGAGTCCACATGGTGCTAATGGTGCAAGGAGAGTCTGTGTCCACTGAACCTGCTGGGACCACCAACGTTTTGATGTGATCCTGCAGATATTTGGGAGGTTCAGATGAGGAGAAAGGACTGTCCCTAACTCTGAATTTCCTGGTTTGCTTTCCAGCTTTGAACAAAGCCATTGCTATTTAAAAGGCACCTCACTCACGACAAAACAGCTCGTTGGAACATGTCTTTTTCTCTCTTGGCAAGACAGCACCTCCAGAAAGGGCATTGGAAAGCTGTTCCCAGCAAAGCAGCAAGCAAACCACTGAGCACACTCTGAGTCAGCCTTACCACCAAGGCAGTTGGTAGGAAAGGGTGTTGGCCAGCCAGGAAGCTCCCTGGATGAGTCACTATCAAATACAACCATACCTAGATAACCTTGGCATGGCCTTGCTTAGCTTGGTGCATGAGACAAGACAAGCTCAGTGCTGCCACTCCTCCCATCCTCCTCCTTTTTGGAAACTGTCTCTTAATAGCAGGAAGTATTGAGATTTAAATACTGAAAATCAAGAGACATCTAGTTCCATTTAAAGAGCAGAGGATCATTCTAAGGAAAATAGCTGTAGTAAAAAGGAGAGTATGAGGAGAAGCAAATATTTGCCACCCAGCTAGACAAAAATCAGATTCTGGCAGTTTTGCTCAAATCCTTTTATGATTTCCAGCACTTAGAAGCATTCATGCTGCTGGAAGGGCTAAAAACTGGCTTCCATCAGATGGCAGAGTTCTGAGAGGTTCAAACCCTCCTTCTTCTAACCTGTAGTTTATTGATGAGAACGAAATAAAACTTGGAAGTGACAGATGAGCTAATCTACAGTTTGGAGCTGCAGGAGAGTGTTTCATTCTATTAATCATTTAGAGGATGATTGATTATGCCTCAGTGTGGCTGAATTCACCAGCTTGGTTTTTTTTTTTTTAATGAATCATATACTCAAACTCAATATGACTGTAGCCAAAACACCCAGGTCAGCAGTTTTGGTAAAGGCTGATGTGTTTCTTACTGTGGCCTGAAGTTAGTGTCTGAAATAAGAGCTTAGAGGATAACATTTCTCCATGTACCCCAAGATCTGAATCCTTCCTAAACAAGGAAAGCTGGGAGAGCAGAGCAGGTGAGAGACTGAAGGCAGAGAAGGGGATGTAAAACTGCTGCCTGCATGAACATTTGTGTATTTTAACTGGAGATATTGGGATCTTAAAAAGAAACAAACCCTAGTCCTAGGTACTGAATTTATTCCATAATGTTGAAAAATGCACATTGGGACTTCTAGATTCTTTTTTTTTTCATAGCATCCATGATTTTAAGATGGAAAGCTACATACCTTAAAGGATATCAGCCCTAAGGCAAGAAATCATTCTGGCATATGTTTAGGAACTGAACTCTCCTTCAAATCAATGGATATAAACTCTGAAATGCCTTCAAATCTGGCATATGGGCTTTGAGCACTTCCACAAATAAAAATCAGGTTTCTCAATCACTTGGACACTTGAAAATTAGGCTGAACGTGAACGTGATTGATGGTGATGTTTTCAACTTGCTGATTCAAACAGCTCCTCCAGATGAAAAAGGAATTTCTCCTCGCAGAAAATAGGAGGGAAGCTCTTGGAGAAAAGGGCCATAAAACAAATTACCACAGGGCCTCTAGGCATTGGCTCAAAACATTTCATTCCTTTGAGATGAGGTACCTTTGGGGAAACAGAAGCAGCAAAACAAAGGAAAGCCAAGGGATGCAGATGATGAAACACAAAATACGTTGTAAAAAATGTTAGACAGTATTTGAAGACTGGATTTTTGTTGTGTACATTGTCCAATTCTCCACTCAGAAGAAGCCTTTAGACAATGCCATCTAAGTGCTTGTACTGGAAATAGTTATTCTGTATTTTTACTTCTATTTTTACATAACTATATCCTATGAGGATGTTGTCACCCACTGCAAGCAGTGCATTACAGCACTGGGGAAGCCCTGTAGCCTTTGATATCTTAGCAATTTGCTGCTCTAGTCCTGCTCACAAATTTTGTGTTCTGTGAGAAGTAGGAAATACAAAAAACTGGAATCTACTGACTTGTTGGAGAGACAATAGGAACACCAAATCTCTGACTGGACCTTTGCAGGGGAGCAAACGGATGCTGCAGTCAACATGAGGTGCACAGAAGTGGCACTAGTATATGCAAGGAGGAGACACCTGACTCAGAGGTGGGTTCAAAAATCCAGAGACAATACACTCAGTTGGCTCACCTTAAAGTAAATTAAGCCTCTGCAGCTCTTCAGTTATTATGCTAAGACACCTTGCTTGGCTAGTGATGGAGAATGCTTTTTTTCCTACACCATTTCCATGTAGGAGCTGCCTCTGCCCTGCCCAGGACTGCACCAAACACTGTGCTGGTAAACTGCCTGCCACAGCCCCTCTGCTTAGAGAGCACTGACAGTCCCATTTATCCTGACATCCTCTAGAGATCCTAGAATCACTCTGGTTGGAAAGGACCTCTAGGATCATCAAGTCCAACCTTCCTCCCAGCATTTCCCTAGGTACTAAACCATAACCTGAAGTGCCTCCTGGAGGGCAGGTTACCCCAAACCCCTCGGGGGCCAGCCCCTTCCAGTGCCTGACCACCCTCTCAGTGAAGAAATTCTTCCTAATATCCAATCTGTTGCAGCACTGAGCCCTTATGCAGGGTGGAAAAGGTAAGGGCAGGTGGGATGGGTGGTTATCAGCAAACCCTCAGCCAAAGGAGGAAGTATTCAAGTGACAATATCACTAATCACCTTCAAAAAAAGTAGATCCCAACCTCAAAATAAATACCCAAACCACACCCTATAGGGAGTTTAGAGGTTTGAGAGTATGAAGAGTCCTGGGAAGCATCTCTTTACCCTGACAGACTAATAAATAAGTTTCTGAAGTGATGCATTTAGCTAGCATGAGTCTCCTGCAATTGGTTACGTCACCTTCTATAACTCATTAACTTGCAGCTTATCTCTGCAACCTTTCCTGTGCCCCCAATGCCAGGCAGGGTGTTCTCCCATCATACTCACTGGGCTGAGCATGATGTGCCAGGCACGGCTGAACTGGGCAGTGCCAGGGCTCTGGAACACCCCTCAGCCTCCTCCTCAGAGCAGTCTCCCAGGCCCTGGAAAAACTGTTTTTACCAACCCCTCAAGTGGCACCTTCCCTCATTGGGGACCCTGTGCTGAAGCCTGACATGCTGAAGCAGAAGATGCTCAGGTGGTTTGAAGGCCAGAGCACAAATATGCAAAGAAAGAGGGAAAATCAAAGCTCAGAGTATAAATGTGGAGCAGGAAAAAAAAATCTGCACCACTGAGGGATGCTACAAAGATATAAAGTCAGAGCTGTGCTTTCAGCCAAAGGCTGGTGCCTGCTCTAAACCAGCACTGCTCTCTCCTGTCAGCAGAGCTTCACTCTTACAGGGCACAGCTCTCAGCCCAGCAGATAAGACATGTCCTAAGTGCTTCTTGAACTACTGATAAAACTAAGAATTTTTAAAAAAGCTTAGTTTTTTTTTCTTTTAAACCTTCTATTTAATTTAAGACCTTCTCTTTGTAGCCACCCTGCTCAGTACTGACCCAACCACAACAGCAGCTCTGTTGCTGTGACCACCCCTACCACCCACTGGGTGGGAAAGGTGACCCAGGGGAGGCACTGCTGGTCTTCCCCTCATCATATTGACCACACACCCCCAGCAAGCAGGACTTAATCAGTTCTGCATCCTTAATTATGGAGAAATGTGCAGCCCTTCAGAGGTCTTTCCCCAGTTCTGACAGGTGAGAGGGCAACACTACAGAAGCAGAGGCTGATTGTTCAGCTTACATTAATAGTTCAAGAGAATACACTCAGTTTCTTCCTGAAGCATGACCCACAACTGATATAGGAAGATTGAGCTGCACAGAATTCAAGAAATTTTGGGGGTTTCTTTGGTTTCTTTGGATTTTTTCAACCTAGTCTAGTAGAGAGGGCAGGGAGGTTGGATTACATGGTCCCTAAGGCCCCTTCCAACCTAAACCACTCTATGATTTTTTTTTAAACACCCTGAGGATTTGTTCCATTAGTTTCAGACTATTTCCAGAAAATATTTTAATATTGAAACGAGTATTGCTGTGCTTGTGCCTTCATTTGCAAATAAAATCAGAGCTACCGTAAATCACAGAAGGAAACTGTGATTCAGGGCTACACTATTCAAATCACTTTTTGGTTATGAAATGCTGATCACTCAGCTTAGATTAGTTCTGATGGGAGCTGTTGATATTCTGTTGTCATTTCTTCCACACGCTGTCTTTGTTTCAGAGGCACCTGACAGGATATTAATGTTCAGTTATGCAAAACCTTTACTTCCACTGTTAATTATTAGAGCCACTGATTTCTTCAATGACTTCTCAAAGCAAAGTTAGGGAATGATATTTACAGGAGGACAAGTAAAATGTGAGATTTATGTCCTTTCATTGAAAGTAAAAGTTAATCTCTTTGTCCCTATGACTTTAAAGATAGGTAAAATGTAGTATTAACTTTTAAAGCAAGGAGTTAAATACTATAGAACTTAAAAGCTGTGGCTGTATTATTCCCCTGGAAACAGCTAACTTTGCATTTATGGCACTGCTACCAAGGTTTTTTGGCTCCCTTTCCCTCCACTTGAAGAAGAGCCTCTGCTGGTAGCAGCATAGGGTCCAATAGGTGAAGAAGATCATTCCACCTCAGAGACAATTCTTCAGTGCTTCAGCATCCAGATCACCTGCTTCAATACAACACTGCTGCCAGAGCTGGACCAAAGTGTACCAAGTGAGAACTGCCTTGTTCAGATATACTGTGTGTATTTCTGAGCCTTCCAGGTGCTATTTGTTCAGTCCTAGCAGCAATTCCTTCCAAAACAAATGCCTACCTACAACAGCCAAGCATTAGGTACCCAGGCCAGTCTCGTGAAAGAGTTGATAGGTAGGGTGATAGGGACTTCATCTTTAAATCACTTTCTTCCCCTCCTCAAAGACCCATTGGCTTCCTGATCCAAATATTTGGATCTGCACTCAGGCTAAAAGTCCTGGCTACAAGCCAGATGTAGGTCCAGCTTCCCCTTCTCCAAGCACCAAACCAACTTCCCAATATTCTGTTTCAATCTTTTAAAGTCTATCACGGTTTGAACGTGGCAGAAAGAATCACTCCATGCTCATATTTCATGGGTCCTGACCCAGCTTCTGCTGATATGCCACTGTTGATTGATTCCAGTGGCCAGACACAATGGCCTTCCATGAACAAAACCAACCAAACATCTGGCTCTGCTCTAGGAGTGCTCATGGGAAAGTCAACCTAAGTAAGATGCTGTTCACCCCACCGCTATGACAAATTGCAGCAAAGAGGATGGTTTCATCACCAAAGCAGCAGAAGAGAAGAAAGCTTCAACTCTCATCTGGTCCTTTGGTGTCCCAGCCAGGAGAGCACCTAGACCCCAGCACCCTGAAAAGGGCTGGGGTGGAGCTCAAGCCATGGGAGGCAGTTTTAGTCCCAGCTTCACGATCTCTGCCCATAGCAAAGCAGGAGTTAACCAACTGTAGGTGCCTGCACCTTTAATTTGTCTTGGATTTGCACCAAGTTTGAGTCATCACATTCAAACAGAAGAAAAAAAAGAACCAACTACCTACAAGAAAAAAAAAACCTCAAGCTTCATATTCCAAAAAGGGCATTCCCACACCAGGACACTTTCATGTTCTTACCAGGGAAAGGAGCCTTTCTGAATTAAGGTGGGTACATGGCTGGCTCATCCTGTGAAGGAAAACCAAGGTTTATTCAGAGTACTAAATAATCACAAGCACAATTTAGATGCACTGGGGTCTAAATAAGACAGGACCTCTAGATGCATTATGTCACATCTGGCTCTACAGAAAGACTTGGCTTTTCTGTAGCTCCATTAAACTCCTTCTGTAGGTGGGACTGAGGGCTTTTATAGGAGCAGGCTACCAAAGGAATGTGAGGAATGCAGGGTGTAAACAGATTAGATCTTTCCCCCTTCTTATAGAAAGACCTAGATTTTTTTTTTCCCTTTCCTCTGAAGCTTTAGAAATTGAAATGAAAGGCTGAAGCATGCACGTTACTCAAGTGCACCCTGTCCTCAGTCCAGGAGTCAAAGCCAACAATTCACAGGTTTTTCCTGTTTCATCAGGGGTTGTGCAGGAACTTCACCAAGCTTTGGAACCGGATCCACTGGCAGTTTGGGTGGAACTGGGAAAAAAAAGTTGACCTACAGCACATTAACCCCTCACTTTGCTGTTTCACCCTGGTGGAAGTGTTTACCCCACAGTCACCAGTGATGCCCACTGGTCCTGTCTCCACTGACTGGTTTTACCACCCTAATGGTACAAAGTTTGCTTTACTGGATAAACAACAACAAGGGACCAAGGGCCAGGCTTGCATCTAGAGTCAGTTTGGAGGATTCTAGGAATTTTTCCCAACAGAAGCCAAGTCAGCTGATATCTTGCTTCAGTGATATGAACTATTTCACTCTGATTCAAGTAACAGTCTTATGAAAGCTAATGCACTAGCAGAAGAGGGATATGTGAACCACTAAAGAATGATTTAAGCTAGAAAAGGGTAGATTTAGGTTAGATGTTAGGAAAAAGTTCTACAGTATTAGGTTGACGGACCACTGGGTTGCCCAGAGAGATGGTGGAGGCCCCATCCCTGGACACATTCAAGATCAGGCTGGATGAGGCTCTGAGTAGCTTGATCTAGTTTGAGATTTCCTTGCTTATGGCAGGGGGTTGGACTAGTTGACCTTTGGAGGCCCCTTCCAGCCCAAACATTCTATGATTCTATGATTTACCCATTCTCTGTTCCCTGTCTGCACTGGACTCCTTCCATTGCTTGATGAGGAAATTCACATCAAATGCACCACTGCCTTTCCCAAATCAGGATTGCCAGAGGTTTAGCCCTTTATATGAGATATGTGGGATTTGTTTTCTCCTTTTCATACTGCAATTCTACACCTATATAACGTGCAGAGGCAATCAGCTTTTTGCCAAGTTGGCCGTGTCAGTCGAGGAGAGACCAAGGGCTAGCACATGATAAACATGTGCAAGATATATACCTCAGATCCAGAGATGTCCAAAGCAGAAATCCTTTGGATGGGGAACTTCCACATCCTTCCACAGAGCTCCATTAAGACAAGGAAGAAGGCAGCAGGTATCTTTAATGCAAGAACTGAGGTAGACAGTTGTCTCTCCAAGCGAGAGCAAAGGGAGCAGAAGTGATGCTAACCATGACTGAGATATTCTGGCAAACCTGCAGCTAGGTGGAAAACTGGCATTTAAATTCCTTAGTTAATTGATCCAGATGTTCAGCTTGAGATTGAGTACCAACATCTATCCTAGGAACAATGCTCCAAGAGCTGAAATAGGTGGCCAATGAGTGAAGAACCCTGACGTGATTAACTCCCTCAAAAGGTTAACCCACCAAAGGAAGCTCATTAGCAGATATATTCAAAGCAAAACAGTTGCCTGGAAAAATCAAATATGTACCTAATGAGTTAGAATATTAACAGAAATCTAGGGCATTATAACGGGAGTCAAATCAAAGGTTCCATCTGAAGAACCTCATTAGCATAATTTTTCAACTGCCTTCCTGTTGCTCTTTTGCACGTTCAGCAGCACTTGACATTAAGTACTGAATGAGTATTAATTAACATTCCATCCTAATCAGGGCAGGAAGGTTAAACGCTAGGCTGTCTTTCTAGCTAATTTTTAAAGAAAACTAAGAATGGCCTGAAACTCTAAAAGGGGAAAGATTTCAAGTGTATCCTGGTAGCAAAGACTGGAAAAAGATAAGGAACAGTGTGAACTTTTCCTTCATTTTTCTTTCTTCCTATTTACAACCGGGGGGAAGCTTCAGCTCTGCTGAAATATCATTTAATTGGGAGGGACTGAGTAGATACTTCATCACTTCTGTTCTCATTCCAGGAGGTTTTTTAGCTGAGGATTCCTGAAAGCCTGCATAAATTTCCCTCGTGGACTTGTTTATATATCCTGCCCACATTTTCATAACAGAAAATAGACATGATGGTCTCTTGATCTCTATTCTTAACATGAGCACCCCACTTAAGAATTAATATAGACCAGGGCTCCTCAGCTCCCTGGTAGAACTGCTGGTTTAAGTGTTAATTTGTTCATTTTAAGTGTTTTAATTTCTACCACACTAGAAATTCCTATCAGCACTGCAAACATGCACTGAGAAATCAGATCAAAATCAAAAAAATCAGACACTCCCTCTTCTCTCCTCTTCTCCAGGGAACAATCCAAGGAGAACTCTACAGGGGAAGCTTCTGTGAGTGGGTTTAGCTTTGTTGTCTTCCTGGGACTTTTGCAGCACTTACTTTATTCTGCTCCTCAGCTGAGCAAATGTTTAGCACCTTCACAAAGGCAAAGGGACATTTTCTCAAGAGTCAAAGCCTCCTTTGTTTTAAACTCATTGATTTGGTGTTACAAGCTGTTGAAAATTGAAGTTGGAAATAAAAGACACTAGGACAAGAGAAGAAAGAAGGTCCAGAGTTTGAAAATGCTCCTGATCACTGGGGTTCTCTCACATCTCAGGCTTTTTAACCACTTGGCAGCTGGGCAGAGAGCTTCAGAAGCTGATCAAAGTACAGATACAGTCTTCCACACCAGATTCTTTCCCT
>NW_008624919.1:0-41601 GCF_000691845.1 Merops nubicus | reverse complement strand
GGAACCTCTCCTCATAGATGGACAAACTGGCAACAACAGATAGAAAAGGGGTTTTTTTTCTACTCCTGTTTCAGCTATAAAAGTAAAAATGTTCCTCTCTACCCAGAGACCTGAGCCAAGCCTGATTCCTCTGCATGCTGATGAGAACAGGCATTCAGGAGAGAATCCCTACCCTCCATCATGGGCTGCAGGGAATCAATAAAGTGCTTGAACCATCTTGTTTTCTTTTTGTTCCTTACTAACATGCAAAACAAGCATATCTGGTTCAAAGCAGAGTGACAGGAGGCAAAGCAATTGTTTGTGGGCTATTCAGCACCATCAGACCTTGCAGCCAACCTGTGGTGTATTTTCATTAATGAGGTTTCAATTCTCTCAGCAAAGCTTGCATTAAGAAGCAGTCCCAAAGGTAGAAGATACAGAAGGATTAATTATATGATGCAATCTTTGCCTAACTCAGCCCTGCTCCCTAGTCCAATCTAAAATCAGGCACTAAGGTAGGGAAAAGATGCCTTTAGAGCATTTGTTTACCCAGTCACCTGAATGCAAACACTGTGAGGTTCATATGAGTCACTGCAACCTACCAAAGGGGCTAGTCCCATCAGATAATGCCAGAGGGACCTGAATCCAGTCACCTGGCACTGAGAGTGCACGTCTAGATGGGCAGCAAGAAGAACCCAAGTGGGCTGATGCTCTGAATTGCACAGCCCTGGCATGAATCACCAGAGATTCAGAACAGTTGTTACCACACTCAGTCCCATCACCCAGATTTGCAGGACCAGCCTGAGCCCAAAGCATCCCTCCATCTACAGAGCTTGAAAATTAGGATGGACTTATTGTAACAAAGTATTCCATTAATAGCACCACACTCAGGGTGCTTGAAGTCCAGATCAATGGATGCAAAATGGAGATTTTAAACCTTTGATGCCATCTAGACTTCCTGGAAAAAGGAAGTTACACCCAACTGGTGGCTCAAGAGAAAACAGAAAACATGCAATATACTTGTTCTTTAAATCTTGCTCTATTCCAGGTCTTACATTAATGGGAAGCTTCTACCTAAGCTGCAAGTTTGCCCCTTAGGATTACAACTTTTACCATTCTTCTCATTTGCAATGCCCTTTATCTGCCAAGAATGGAGCATCTTGAACCCTCGTTAGCATTCAGAGCTGGAAATTCCTCTAGGAGGCTGAGGAGCTTCTGAAGAAACAGGTAACACACAGGTAATATAAATAGTCACACCAGAAGTTCTGATACCATGGCAGACCCAAAAGTAACAGTTGGCAAACGTGCTCATAGGTAGAGAAGAAGGTGGATTTTATCCCTAATTACAAACTCCAGCCTATTTGTTGTATTTAAGAAACAAAAATGCCCTTATGCCTCATTCTTCACCCCTTGAATCTGTAAAACCAAGCCCATGTTGGTTTTAATTACCTGGGTGCAGGTCAAAGTTGCTTTTTATGCCTTTGCAATATTTTAGAACATCATTGGCATTTCTGAGGGGGTAAAACTGTTTTGTAGTGGAACTGCTAAAGCTTCTGGCTGAGCAGGCACTTTAATTTGATTCCTAGTTACCTTGTTTTACAATTAGATTAATCTTATGGCAAGCTTCACACTGTTCTCTCTTCTCTCTTTTCTTTTCATAGAGCATGTCACTCGTGTTCCATGGAAGACCAACATCAGCTTAAAATGTCACAAATGCTCTTTCCAGCTGTGATTTATGTGTTCTGGAGCCTTAGTTTGTCCTGCTGGGGGATGCTCCCCAAAAGAAGGGACTGAAATACCATGCAGGCATCGAAATGTTTTTCCTTGAGGAGGCAGAATCTGCTAGTCAAGGTTTTAAGGGGTAGCTGTAAGAAGCAATTAAACACAGAGGGTTTATGAAATCCAACTATTTACATTTGGGCACAGAAGGGAGAGAGGGTTCTCAGGTTTCTAAATCTCTAGGACTTGGGCCAACGAGCTGAGTGCACATCACCACGACACTGATTTGCACTGGCCAAGAAGCTGTTAGAAATATTCAACCTGCTTTAGGTGCAAAGGGGCAAGCCTCTGTTCTAAATCAAACCCCCAAAAAAAGCCCTACAGCTGAATTTTAATGATAAAAACCCAAAAGGTGAAAAACCTTACAGGTTGCAAACATTGAAAGGAGAAATTTGGATGTTTTCTTTGCAAGGAAGGAGAATTACTGAGGAGGCAACCACCAGTGCTTCCAGTACAGCCAGCATAGACTCTGGCCAGCATCAGGCTCCACCCCAGGGCTGCTGACTCAGAGCATGCCCCTGCTATTGGCTGGACACTGGGGAACATGAGCCACACCAGTGAGTTATCAACCAGGGTGGAGGAATGTCTGACAGACAGGAGACTAAGTTTTTAAGGCAGTTTCCTCACCTAGTTTCTTTAACCCCTGAAGGACAAGAAGCAACAACCTGTTTCTACAGCATCAGGCTCCACCCCAGGGCTGCTGACTCAGAGCATGCCCCTGCTATTGGCTGGACACTGGGGAACATGAGCCACACCAGTGAGTTATCAACCAGGGTGGAGGAATGTCTGACAGACAGGAGACTAAGTTTTTAAGGCAGTTTCCTCACCTAGTTTCTTTAACCCCTGAAGGACAAGAAGCAACAACCTGTTTCTACACCCTGCCACCACGGCACAAGATTGTTTAGGATGTTTGGTAGGACAACAGGTCTCACCCATTGCTCCTTGGCTTGCCAACAGTAGCTGGTGGTGGTTGTACTTGGAGTAATTTCTGACCTATGGATGGTACTCCAGCTAGCAGCTGAGGATCAGTCAGAAGATACTCCTTGACTCCAGGTTTGCTGCTCACGTTGTGGTCCCAGATGCTGGTCTTCAGGGGCCCAAGAATCCTTTCTGTTGCCTTTAAACTTAGAAGCAGCTCCTTTTGGTGTTATCATTACACTCTGCTGGATTCTTAACAGAGGGAGGAAGCCACCACTGTTTTCCCAAGCAGACAAGAAACTTGACCTTGAAACTTAGAAGCAGCTCCTTTTGGTGTTATCATTACACTCTGCTGGATTCTTAACAGAGGGAGGAAACCACCACTATTTCCCAAGCAGACTGGAAAATTGACCTTGAAGAGGCACTCAGCAAACCCAACGTATGACCTTGATATTTCCAAGAGGAAGGTGATGTCCTGAGACACGTTGCCACCAGCCTGGAGTGTCCACAAGAGTCATTTGTACATCATCATATACATTTTACTGATACAAACAGCATCATTTCTTTTTAACATACCAAGCTGATTAACAATCAGTAACGAGCAAGGAAGAAGACCTGTCTTGGGGATTCCCAGGACACACCAAGGGACATCAAAAGACATGTCCCTGTGTACCCCCTGCTCCCAGATCAGTCGCTCAGCAAGGTCAGAAAGTTTTGCCATTCTTTTGAAACATATTCACGTTTAGCTCTCACTGCCCAATAAATCATTAACAATAATTACCCTTTTCGCTTCAGCCAAAATGAAAACAAAACAAACCATTTTTTCTTGTGCATTAGGAAAGAAATAATAGATATTAATCAGAATCCTGATCCAAATTCCAAGGAAGTGGGTCAGAGCTTTTCTGTTGCCTCCTATGGGCTTTAGATCCACCCTGCTTGTTAAACCTTTTATTGTTGATATTTATATTACATATAGTCTAGAATCCAGGAAGGTGATTTTATCTGAAGAGCTGAGAACTTCAGCAGTCCAAAGTGAAGTTTTATCCTCTGCAACTGGATCTGGCCCAGAAGCAAAGATCCCTGACATCACCCTGCAGACAGAATCCCTGATGCTACTTAATTACCACCCCAGTTCAACCAGAGGCCACAGCACTCAAAAAAAAAGGTCACGGCACCTAAGGGCAGGTTGTGGCAGAGCCTGCCTAGAAATGTGGAGAGACCCATTGTAGGGAAGAGAAACTGGAAATTAAGGAAGTCTTGGAAGCCCAGCACATGATTTTTATACGTTGACGTTTTCAAAATAAATCCATGCAATCCTTAGCCAAAAGAAAACACTTCCTTCAAATTCCTGGCTCCTTTGTGGTTTGCCTCCATGGGATCTGTGCCCTGCTCCTGTTGTGGAAGAACAGGAAACCCCTGTGCATAAATTTCCCTGCTGGACTGTAAAGAAAAGGCACCGTAATAAGAAGAGTGTTTATCCCTCCACCTAAAAAAGCTGAGAAAACATTTCCAGGTAGGCACAGATCCCAAAAGGAGGGGAACAAAACCAAAAGGACACTTGGCCTGCTGAAAATCACTCCCTGAAATAAATGGCAGCTATTCCTAGAGCCTTCTCCAGTGACCTTAGAGCTTAAGTTCTTTTTTTGACTTGCCTTGGATGCACCACGTCAGCGGGGGTTGCAGATTGTTGGTGCTGTCTTCTTTTGGATGATTGCTTTTCAAGCCCAAACCCACCCTTGTCTCCTGCATTCTGCTGTAATATTAAACTGATTTTGCAATCTGCAGTATCAAGTTTTGCTAGGATTTCAATATCTTAAAAAAAAACCCAAACGTTTCCCTTCTTCATGGATGTTGGGCATACACAGACATGTAAAATATCCCAGAAAACAGGGAAATTGTCCCTAGTTACTAGTCTCTACCTCATTTTCACACACCAAGCTGGAAATACTCCACAGCTTAACCTTTGGATATATTTTATATCTGCTTCACTCTATCCCTTTATCCAGCCACATTTTTTTCAGCTATCCTCTCACCCAAAAGAACACAGCTTTTTGTGCTAGGCCTCCTTTGTTGAGAGACTCCCTGCAAACCCCTTTCCACAAAGCCTACAGAGCAGTGTAAATCTCCTGATTTCACTGCTAACACTGGTACAACAGAACCAGGATCCCTCTGAAGAGGAAAAAGGCTTTCACAGCCTGGCTGATGATTATGGTAATAAGCCAACAATGGAAGTTCACATCCCTAAGTAAATACCAGAGATATGATTACAAACAATATAAATCCCTGTGTTTAAAACACAAAAGTAGAAAGCATTTCATCTTTTTCTTCCACTGGTAATTTCCATCCTGCCTCTCAAGCAACTCTATCAGTGGCTGAGCATTCTCAGCAATGATCAGAAAGTTAGGAAGCAACTTGCAGGCAGCTCTTTTAACACACAGGTCAGCAACAAGAATCACCTTGCTACTAAACATTGTCCCAACGGGTCGCCTTGCACCAGAGGACTTTTACCATCCAGCCTTATTTTGTTGGACTCAAGGGTCTCATAATTCAGCAATTTTTACCTTTTTGTCCCTAAAACGCTTTCAAATCACTGCAGAGCACAGTTACAACTGTCCTTCAAGAAAACTCTTCACTAAGAGAAGGTAAATTCTGAGCACTTACTTGTTCTCTCCAGTCGTTCTCCTGATTTCAATGCAAAGAGAAAAAAAAAACCACCACCAAAACAACATCATCTGGCTCCATTTGGCATGAAGGGAAAAACAAAAAGTCCAGTCAAAGATCAACTCTTAAGTTCACGTGGTACCTTCTGAAGCAGAGGAAAAACAAGGTGGCAGATGAACCCCCCGATGGAATCTCAGAGCTGTAGATTTATTCCACCAAGTGCTTTACAGTGTCTGTTATCTCAGCCTTGGCTAAGCAAGAGAATGCTGGTGAAAATCTTTGCCTGGTACAGTACAGAGCCTCTGTTTCACAGGCCAGGAATTTTACATTGAATAATTTTTAACTTCAGCCTCTGGGAGGGAGAACAGGGTCTCATCCACTCTGTCTGCTTGATTAGGCTTTATTTATTTATTTCATGGAAAGAGAACTCGTAATTGGGGAGGATGAGGAAGGGGGGGGGGACAAACTCTATCCCCTCCAGCTGCTACCCTGGGCTGGAGGGAACAAGGGGAAGAGGTGAGCACAAAGCTGGTAAAGATGATTCCTTTTTATAGAAAAACATATAAAATATATTGAAAAATAGAAATTATTAAAGAATTTACTGATCTGTGGCTAATACCACTAAATCCACTCAGAACTGCTAAAACACTAGTTGGCAAATCTATAATAACATTTTTATTTGTATTATCTTACCTCTGGAGAGGGCTAGATGAAATTCAGGCCCCCCCTCGTGCTAGGCACGTTACCAACACAAACTAGGAGAGTCTACCTTAAGTCACAAAATAAATATGCAGAAATCTAGGGTGAAAAAACAAAGGAACAAGTCACCTCAGCTCTGTTAAGAAAGTTATACATCAAACGAGTGGGAGAGCTGGGAAGAGACCCCGAGACCCCATCTCCTGAACTGTTCCCAGACATTTCAAAGCTCAGCTTTTCCAGCAGGCTGCTGTTCAAACTGTTCAACCCACTTTGTGTCAGGTGAATTATTCCAGAGCCTTTCCATCTGGCAACGTGGGCCAGGAAATTGAGAAAGAGCCACAGCAAACTGCATCCTTCAGTAAAACAGCACCAGGAAGCCACCCAATCCCAAGCCCATGCCACTACTATGTGATGTTTTTCTCCTTCCAGCACAATGAAATCCTCAAACAATCACAACCCAAGCCCATGCCCACCTAGAACAAACAGAACACTTCATTCAAGGCTTTGAGCAGGTTTCATCATCCCCATTTTTGGCCTCAAGGCCATTTTGCCATCCTTCTGGTAAGAAATGTTTGTTCTCCCAGCAAAACCCAATACAGAATCCTCCTCCTTTCCTGCAGGCAGCAGCACAAGCAGACACACTAAACCACAAACCTGGCAGTGCCAACTGAGCCCCATTGCAGACATCTCCATCCTTTCCTACAGCACCCTGTTATTGTTGTGTATGTCACAGCTATGCCCAGGTTTGGTGGCTTTTCTTCAGCACAGCAGCTGCCCTTTTCCATGCTGAAAGCTGTGGAGTTAGTAATAGAGCTGCTGAGCACCTGTACAATTAAAGCTTCATTAAAACAGGCCTCTAAAATTGCTGCCTCTGTTGATTGCATGTTGTTAGACCAGAAAAAGGAGTCGAATAAAGCCTCTGAGTTGGTCAGGAAGAAGCAAACAAAATTCCCTGGTCTGTTCCCATCTTGCTTTCTGCAGGGAACAGAGAACATGTAATTCAGTAAGTCAGAGTGTCTGTCCTCATTAGTGAGCTGGAAATAAAGCATAGCCAGATATATTTCAGAGAAGGAGGAAATCTTCTCTTGAAACCAAGTGCCCAAGCTCTTAACTGAAAGGAAGGTTTCTGTGCACCTATTGTCACACATTTATTGCACAACACAGCAAAGCAGACACCTGTCTGGGAGGTGGAAACAGGTCTGCATGGGCAGGTTCCATTGTCCAACAGCACCAAAAGCATACAAGCAAGAACCTGGATGAAAGACAAAAAAAAAGTGGAACCTTCCAGGTGGAGGATGTGGTTCTGGAAAGGGAACGTTGGGTTGGGGAACAGGGAATTGACAGCTCTTGTGTGGCAGAAGAGGGGGAAAGGGCTTGCTTCTGATTTTGGGTATGGATTCACCCTGCCTAACGACCCACAAAATGGGTTTACTGTAGTGGCAACAGGTAAGAGTCTCCAATCCTTCAGCAGACACCATCCAGGAAGAGTGGAACCATTATTTTCAATGCCCTCAGCAGCACAGTTGCAGGGAAATAATATGCAGAAATAAGATTTGATCAAAAGACAAATCAAATAGGAGAGTTTAGAGAAATAAATGATTTCCATCTCAAACACAGCACCAGCAGAAGCATCAAATATTGAGCCTACAGACAGTTTTTATACATATATTTTATGGGTATTGAAGTGTGACTTCAAAGACACTCCCATGCAAGCACAGACAAAGGTTCACAGTGAGCCTCCATGAAAACAACAAAGATTTACCCTTTAAATCCAAACCCAACAAAACTTCCCCAAATTCAACTTCCTGATAGCCATTCAAATTTGCATCAGCTGAAAAGAACAGCCTGCTGGGGAAGGGCTGGGAGACCTGCTGGCCTGTTTTTCAGGTAGGCAAACAGCAGCATGAATAACAATGTACGTGAGCTGAAAGCCCTGCAACAAAAACCCTGCAAAACATCCGTGACTGAAGGTAAACCCAAACACACCCATCTCTGGAGGAGTGGGTGACACCAGGCAGGTGTTGCTGAAGCAGATGCAATTGGAAACCATCACTAAGCAACATCCATCAGGGAGAGTTCAAAGTCACAGCTCGCTTCCCCACCCACCCTGCTGAGGAAGGACAAACACTTTGGATGGATACAGAAGGCACAGAGGTATTTAAACTCAGGCTTTTAAGCTCCTGTAATTCATTTTAACTCTCCTGATGGGGTTGCCCCAGTGCAGGGTCACTTTGTGCAGCACTGTCAGGTAGAGAATCTTCACTCTGGAAAAAGCAGCTCATTTATCAAAGTCATTTTCCACTTTTCTATCTGCAGCCAGCATGGTTTGGCCTCCAGTGATCCTCAGCCACCACGTTCTCCTGCAGGGGGATGTACCAAACCATCAGAGCAGCCCTAAAGCTGCTGAAGAGGACTGGGGGAAGCAGACAGGTCCAGCATGGGTTACCTGTGTCTGTAGATTCCTCCTCGTGTTGATTGTTGTTCACATCAGCACTAGGTTTGTACAGCTTGCACCAAATAGTTTATTTATGACATGTGTCTTCTCAATTACTCCCTTCACCTTAAATGTGTTTATGTGGCAAGAAAGCAGAAGAGAAGTACCCAACAACCATCAGCTCAGCTCTTCAGCAGACTAAATCATAGACAGCCAACCTCTTGTGTGCAGCAAAAGCAGCCCAGTAGTTTTTATCCAGTCCTGAAAGGGGGAGAGGGGGGGAAAAAAAAGTCCTAATTTCAGGCAAAATTAGTGCTTGGAATTAACAATAACTTTACACAATTCATGAACTGATCAATGTGGAAGGCAACTGGCAACATCCTCCCGTTTCAAACGCCTGCAAAAGCCTCCAAAAAAAAAACCTCTTTCCCCAGAGGAAACCTCAGACTTGTATTTGTACACCACTGTCCCTTCCAAAGCAAACAGACAGCATCAAACTGCAGCAGGCGTTTCGTATTGAGAGGCATCCATAAAATGTGATTTATAGCAATGTCACAGGAACGTTTTGTACTTATCAAGCTGGAGATAAGATAGGAGGCATTGAGAAAGGCTCATTAAAGCCCAGGCTGGCAGTCAGCACATTAACGAACTTGCTTTTCAAAGCTTATTAGCCAAGAGGCAACTGGTAGGAATGAACAGCTTGCAGGAGTAGGTGTGTGTTGAGAGGGGAGGATTAACCTGCTGGGGACGATTCTCTGAGAGGTTTTGGTTACAACTCATTTTCTGTGTTCAAAAAGTCCCCTTATTTTATGAGCCAGAAAGATTCAGAAGCTCTCCTGAGCATGAGGAGCTCACCAGGCTCCTCCTTGTCCAGATCTGCTTCTAGTTCAAAGTTTAATCAGAGTATTTCAGAGATTTTGGGGATTTTTTTTCTCCTACAGCAGTGCCTTTGAGTAGAACTTGTGTTTTTCGGGACAACACAGCCCAGAAACAGCAGCAAAGTTAACTGCCTGTGTTTGATCTCCTGTAGTCTTCAGATGAGATGGCAGCCAGATCAAATCATCAGCTAAAAGCCAACTGGCTGGTGGGGAACTGGTTTGCACTGGGAGCTGCTGCAGCTGGGACACCCAGATGGGACTGAACAATGCTGAGGGGCAGGTGTGACACCAGTAGGAGAAGGGACTCTTTTGCCTGCAGTCCAGGTGGGTCCTTTGTTTCTTATTCCAACAACAGTTAACACCACAAGCCAAAAAGTAACCTCTTTGGAGGAAACCCAGCCTTGCAGAAGGAGAAAAGCATCATTTCTCTGGCTAAGGTGATTTTTTGGGGGGTAGATTGCTAGCTGTTGTGTTTGCCCTCATCCACCAAGCTTCCTGACACTCAGAAACTTGACAAGCAAATAACATTGACTAATTCATCTCCTGGCAGATGAGTTCCCCCCATTCTCCTCACCCCAGTGCTTTGCTGGGGAGTGGAGCTCTCCCTGGGCAGGAGGAGGGCACCACACCTTGTATTCTAACCCCCCCAAGTGGCCACTACAACAGGGAGCTCCTTGCTCTGGGTCTGTGGATTTCCCTGCCCAAACACTGGAAAGGGCAGAGAGGAAAATAAAAATAAGGGGAAAAAAAAAAAAGTCTGAGTGTGGAGACACAGCCTTTCAACAGGAGAGAGCTGCAGGGTTAAAGGTGGAGGCAGAGCTGGTGAAAGCAACAGCCTGTGATAGGGAAGGTCTTGATCAGAGCAACCCAAGATTTGCACCAATATAGATCAAAGGAAAGAGCAGTCAGCTGTTGGAAAGCTACACCCAGAGCAGCTCTGGCTGCTCCAGCAGGCTGGGGACCTCCTTTTATAGCCCTGTCTGTTTGAATTGGTGGACTGTCTTTTTCCCCTCTTCAGTTGCATGGATTTGTAGCATCATTTTGGTTAGAAAAGACCTTTAAGATCATCCAGTCCAACTGTTCCCCCAGCACTGCCAGGTCACCAGTAAACCATGTCCCTCAGCACCACATCTGTATGGGTTTGAAACCCCTCCAGGGCTGGGGACTCCACCACTGCCCTGGGCAGCCCATTCCAGGGTATGACAGCCCTTTGGGGGAAGAAATTTCTTCCCAACATCCAGCCTAAACCCATCCTGGTGCAACTTGAGGCGATTTCCTCTTGTCCTGTCACTGGTTATGAAATGCTTCCAACAACTGACACTTTTGTGTGCATCACAACCTAGATTCCTCACCAGAGACACCTCTGAAAGCCATGGAGCCTGCTGCCACTGAGCTATGCCAGAGACACTGGTGTGTTGCAGACTATCCTCTAGCTTTACAGCCAAGGTGTAGCTGCATTGCAGAGGGACCCCACCACATTTCCCCTAGTTCCACCTAGAGCTGGATAATGAATTGCTGTAAGCATTCAGTGAAATGAAATACAGCCACAGCAATCAGTGGCTCTATGTCAGCCTGCCCCAGCAGCAATGGGATATTCCACATGCAGCAAAAAACCAGCAATTAGCTGCTAAGAAGTTGCTTGAGATTGATAGAGGGGGTGAGGAGAGTGAAGAAGAGAAAAACCAGCTCATGACTCCCATGCATTTCCCTGGGAGACCCAATTAAAACAGGACAAACCAACCCCAAGCCATGCTCTGAATCCTGCAGAGTCAGTTCCTTGGCAAGGGGGGTGCTGTATTTCTCCCAGAATGAAGGTGCATTGTTCTAGACATCTATTTAGCATCCAGAGCTATTGAGAGCTATGCATATGTCTGTCCAGTGTGAAAAAGAGCTGGAGAGGGAACCCATGGCTTGAGAATTAGTTTAATCTGCACCTGCCCAAGGATAAATGGCTTACACCCTCCTTAGGGTGCTCAGGGAAGCCCAGGCAAGCTGATACTGAAGTTGTATGGCCCACTTAAAACTCAGAAGTGCTGTAATGGTTTACTTTCCTTCAACAAAAGCACTTCAGAAATGCTTTGAGGACTTCCTTCATCTGCCACCTTTCACTAGGAAATGAACAGAGACACAAACCAGTCCTGCACATGGTCCTGCCACTGGCCAGTTCCAACACTCCTTTCACCTTCTCCAGCTCCATGTCCTCTCTCCATCAGCACCTTGAGTCACAGTTGGGGACACAGCCAGCATCCAGCACGTCACACTGGAAGCCCAAAAGACTGCTACCATGCAGCTGTAAGTATAAACCCCTGGCATCTGCTGCAGCAAATACAGACATTGACCCAAGAAGGGAAGTGAGAAGACTCCACTCATCCTTCTAGTTCTACCACAGTCACACTCCTCATGTGTTTGCCCAGCATCTAAATCTTGCCTTTTACCAGCAAAGCAGCAAGAAGGTGCCCTATCCCAGAGCTCATTAGTCCACTACCAGCTAATCAAATACCCAAACAAAGCTCTTGCATATTCACACATCTCTCCAGCAAGTTCTATTTTTGCACTCCCTCTCAAGGCTCGTTAATAACCAGCGAAATAAAAATACCTTTAAAACAGATCATGCCATCAAAGAGAGGAGCAGAAGCAAGGTAATGCATTTTCTGCTGTCTCTGGTGCTGTTACAGCAGAGGAAACTTTCATCTGTTGTTTCAGAATTCTTTGGCAGGTCTGAAATACCCTTAAAAAGGGCTGGACATGAAGAGATTGTTATCTATTTTAGACAGCAGTCTTGGACACCATGGGGACAACAGTGACCTAAAGCATTCTGCTCCACCTGCCCTGAAGTGTGGGAGCCTTCAGCACCTTCTAACACCAGCAGAATGCTGAGTTAAGTCCTTGAGGTTTGGGGGTATTCACTGAGAAGCTGCTTCACTTTCATCCCTCTGTCTGTTCTGCCCCTTCAGCCTTTTCCACCCTTTCAAGAACCATCCTTATCATGCCTTCCTATTTTTAAGATAAGGCAAACAGATAAGCAACCTCTCCCACCTAGATTTACTTGCATAATCTGCTAATTTACTCCAATTAGAGCACAAAATACTTAAGTCTCTCCATCCTGTTTAACCCAATTTGCTAAGTAAATATTTGCCTGGTGGTAGCTCCTCTTGCCAGAGGTTCAGGCTTGTTTAAAAGAGACCAGGCTACCTTCTGCAGTAATTCTACATCATCTTTAGAAGCCATCATCCACTGAACTCCTTTGTGGCTCTGTGCACTATTCTGTGGGTGGGGAACAGATCCTTTTAAGAGGCTTTAAAGTCCTTTTTACTTATGCTTGCAGTTGGGAGGAACAGTTCTGAATGTGATCAGCAAACATCCATATCCATTAAGTGTAAAGGCAAAAGGCCTTTACACAACTGTCCCAACTTTGCTGCTTTTGCTGCCTTCTAGTATGTTCCTTGAGCTAGATAATCACTTCCCAAAACTCAATCTTAGATCTTTAAATTAGCATCTGGTAGGGAAATAAGAGTGAAAAGCAAAATGTTTATGCCCAGCTTTATACGCAGAGAAGCCTTTGTCTGATCAGAGCAGAGAGGTTGCAAAAATGTAAACACAGCAATTAAGGCACTCATCCTAATTGCAGGCAGTTAATTGTACTGTATACTGCCTAATTGAACCACAAGCCCTGCATTATTACAGCCTCCTGACAGATCACTGGAGTTTTCTTGCAGAGAGTTGTTAATCCCCTCGCCTGCTCATTAGCCTGATTTTTAGCAATCCTCTGCTTCCATCTCAGCTTTTTCATTATCATTCAACTCTATTATCCTCTTCAGGATGAGAATGGCTTAAAAGAGTTAAGGAATAGCATCCGTGGGGTTAAGGAAAGAGATGTCAAATGGGACTTGTGGAAGCATGTTTTACAGCACTGAGTGCTGCTGGATTCTCCTTCCGAGCTGTTTTTGACTTTCCATGGCTCTGAAAAGAAAACCACTTTGTGAGAAAGTGCCTCAGCCAGTTCAGGTACCAGTCATCTAAAAAAAACTGGGCAGTGAGCAACTGGCAGCTCTGGGGTGGCTGTAGCCATGTGGGATTAGCAACCCCAGCAGCTCCCCTGGGGTTGAGGGCACTGGATCCCTTGGGATGGAACATGCACACTCTAGCTGGCCTAGGCTGTTCCAACAAGCAGGCAAAAGAAGGACAGTGACTGCTGATCAGCCATCTCTCAAGGAACAAGGTCTCACTTCCATCAGCCACCTCTCAAGGAACAAGGTCCCATTTCCACCAGCCCACCTCACACCAGGACAATCATGACAATACAGGATTCACATCACTCACACCCAAATCCACTCACACCCAAATCCACTCACCTTTACATTTAACAATAGCCTGTTTTCCACCCAGAGAAGATTTTTTCCTTCCAAATACCCTTATTTTTTCTTTGCAGTTTAAATTTGATGCTTTTCACATCACATATATTGATTTGTTTACACCTCTGTTCTCTGCTGAATAAAATTTCAGTTCCAGCAACTCTTCAATAACTTATATATTTACTGTGTTTAACTGACCTGTAGTCCTGGTGGGGCAAATATTCACATCACAGGGGAACACAGAGACTCATAAACCAAAAGCTATATTCACCTGGTATGTGCTTGCACCATTTTCAATCCTACTTTAGGGCTCTGCCAAAATTTAGAAGCCTTCGAGTCCACGGTATCCTTGAAAATTAATCAACACTGGAGATAATGAAGGTTCCATCAGAGAGCAGTTCAGACATTTGTCTCCCTTTTTGGAATTCAATAAAGCACTTTCCCTGCTTTTTGCTGAACGTGAAGTGGGAATGTGGATAATTCATGAAATTACACGCTCGGTTCATCTTAATCACTGTTCAGCTCTGAATCTCCTCAAAGGATATTTACCTGGAGAACCAGATTAGCTCTTGCTGTGTTATCTGAGGGCAGCATATGCTTTGAATTAGATTTTCAAATATTATCTCCCCCCCTGGTTCACTTGGGTGTATTTACCAAGTGAGAATTTCTCCTGAAGTAGGAGATTTTTGACAGGTTGTGAACTGAAGTTAAATGCAACGTTAGGGCTTTTTCTTTCCTCATTCAACACAAAGCCCATCTCCTCACATCAAGACAAATAAGACTCTATTTACTTCACTCTCTCTCTTAATCAGAAATAAATATTCTTATTGAAATGGTTTTGTAGGAAGAGGAAATAATTCATCATGAAAAATATAAACCAACAGGGACTGTTTTCTGGGGGGTACCCATTCAAAATTAGTCACAGCCAAGCCAATTAAAATGGCAGCTAATTTGGGATGGATTTTTTGATCTGCTATAAAAATATAATCTGGAGACTGCTACCTAGAAAGACTGGATTTGGTGTTCAATACTTTGTGTCTTGCCATCCCACTGCTGTGAGGTGCAAAGCAGCAGCTCTGGAGCAGCACCCAGAACATTCCAAAGCCAAATCAATGATTCTTTTAATAACTCCTGCACTGGCAAAACTCCACCAGCTTCTGCTTCGCCCTTAAGGGAGCAAAAGGGCAATGAAATATTGGATTAATACCCCAGGTTTAGTAGGCACACGTCGGCTTGCAGAGCAGAGAGCTGTGGATGCTTTCAGAGTCCTTGTGCAGATGTGGAAGACCCAGTGGCAGTGCTGAGCTGAGGGCGAGCACCACAAGGTGTCACTCCCACCCCACTGGCTGTGCTGCAGAGCGGCTCCTCCCTTCCCAGCGTGGCACAAAACCCTTCACTGCCCCCAGAATTACGTTAAACTTTGTCAAATCCCCACCAAACCCCCCTCAGAAACTGGTAGGTTTTGGTGGAGCTGACCAGAGTTACTGTTGGTTGAAAAGAAGAACAACCTTGGAGCAACGTGGAAAGCTGAGCTTTCAAAATAAACCTCTGTTGTCCATCCAACAACCATAAGGATGCAAATAAACACAAATATCAGAGAATGGTTTGGGAGGGACCTTTAAAGATCATTTCATCCAACCCTCCTGCCCTGAGCAGGGACATCTGCAGCTGGAGCAGGTTGCTCAGAGTCCCACCCAGCCTCCCCTGGAATGGTTCCAGGGATGGGGCAGCGACCACCTCTCTGGGCAGCCTGGGCCAGGGGCTCACCATCTCCATCATAAAAATTTTCTCCCTTCTCTCCAGTCTAAATCTCCCTCTTTTAGTTTAAAATCATCCCCCCTTGTCCTGTTGCAACAGCTCCTGCTAAAAAGCTGTCCCCAACTTTCTGACAGGCCCCTTGAGATACTGAAAGGCTGCCAGAAGGTCTCCCTGGAGCCTTCTCCTCACCAGAAGGTTTGCACATCCAAAAACCTTTATGATGCAAGGAAACACAAGTAAGCAGAGAAGGAAGGTGCTGTGCTGCATTGCTGCCTTGCAAGTGGCCTCTGCTAAGGCAATTGGGTCTATTCCTCCAAAAGGTGCTAGCAGGAAATATTAAGACTGTATAATTCACACTGAGGGATGACAACTGGTGCAGAGGAAACACCTCTGAGAGCTGCTCTGTGCCAATTCCAAGACAGTTCTACATGCCCAGAAGTTTACCAAGCAGGTCGTTTAAATCATGAGATTTTGGGCAATCACAGAGGCAGGAAATGGAGAAAATCTCTTACAGCTTCGTGCATGAACAGACTTCAAGGCCCCCCTGTCTGGTTTTGCTCTATCATCTGGGAGCAGGGGCAGCATCCCTTTATTGCCCCTGTCCATCCCCCTCCCTGCCTCAGTGCTCTCACAGCTCACACCAGCCACCAGCTCTGTCAGGTAGGGGAGTGCATTAAACTCGGATTAGAGACACCCTTCTCCTTCCCCTGCAGACAAAGAATCCTCACCTAAGTGGCACTCGCCCTGTTTTTGAGCCAGCGCTGCCCAGGGGGTGTTTAGAGCATGAAGCTTTTGACAAGCCCCTGTTGGAGCCAGCAGCACAATGCCAGCTTTGTCTGCCTGAACAGGCTCCCCTTTCTTCCTGCAGATCAAGATGACTGCAGGACTCTGCCCCTCCCAGGAAAAGCAGAGGGCTGGAGCACAGAACCAAGAAAGAAACCCTGTTATGTGCTGGCAGAACAATGGGGAAGGGGTGGAGCGACAGCCATGGGAACATCAAATGAAGAGCAACCTCCCCTCTACAACAGGTCCCACCTCCTGCTGCACAGATGCAAGACAGGAGGAAATGCTGCCTAGCTATGGATATAACCCTCCTGAGCTCCCACTGAACTCTAAAAGGGAGCAGGACTGAGCCCTGAGGTCTGAGTGCTCAGCAAAGTGCTCTAGCACACAACACACCTTCTCCTGAGCAGATCCTGGAAGTCCAACTGGCCAGGCTCCAAACCTGAGGGCTCACTGGGTGAAGTCTCCTGCTCTGTACAAAAGGGAGTCAGCTCTTTCTTCCACAGCCTGAGGAAGGGCACTGGGGGAAGAAGCCTGAGTTAAAAACACACTGCATGAAAACCTCACTCCCTGACACCCTGCTGGCATGGGCCCCCACCTGCCTTCCACAGAACAGCAGGTTTGTACCTGCTTTTACCCAACACAGACAAAATTGGCTCTGGGTAAGAGCCTACAGCTTTTACTTTCAAAGAAAGAGACACCAAAGATCTCCATGCAAATAAAAATTCTCAGTGGTACAAGCCACAATCCCTAGAGCTGGTTCCTTCACAGCTCCTACCCCCTCAGCATCCCAGCTCTGCTGCAGTTGTGGTGCAACACGAACACACCTTAGGCAAGGGTTTCTTGGAGCCCCAGAGCTGCAGATCTGGCTGGAATGTGATTTTTGCTGCCACAGGACAGGTCCTGTTTTCCTGCTGGTCCTAACCAGCTTTCTGTTTACTGGGGTAAGTCAGGGGTCATAAAAAAAGGGTTTATCTCTGTGAGCCATCAGTGGCAAAGAAAATTCATTCAAGAACTGACGCAGTTACAAAGTGTTTCAAATGTAAACAAGCCCAATTATCTCCAGCCATCTCTTCCCCTGGATTTAGCCCTAAAACTTGGGTTTGGACTGATTTAGCTCTTTTAACAAGAGGAGCATTCTTAGAAACAAGTCATGAGTGAGAGGACTTGGGAGCAGGACCAGCGTTTGCTTTGAGCTGTATCTAGCTGGATGTTATGGCACCAGACAAGAATCTCACCTCCAGAAGGGGCAGAAACTTTCCTTCCAGCAAGCATTCAGTTAAGTTTTTTTGGTTTGCTCGTGCATGAGGACTCTTGAAATCAGGTTTTGTTTTGGAGAGGCAAAATTCTCATTCAACTCCTTCTCTTTGGAAGGTGCATTTTTAGCCGAGCGTAGATATCACAGGGAAAGTGGTTTGAGGGATAAAAGGGAATCTTGTAGCTGGCATGAGTCATGCTTTTCATAAATCAAACCTATAAGAGTTTGACAGTTGCTCCAAGTATGTTTTGAAAGGAATTGAAGTGTCCATTATCAAGCTTTTTAAATAGAATCAAACTTTTGGAACACAGATCAAGTGATGGTCACCGTCAGATGCCTGATACTGGATCCAATGCTATTGTAAATAAAAAGTTAGATAGGGGACTTGTTCCCCACTGCTTAGCTGTGATAACCAGCAAGAAAAGTCAGTGATTTACTCTTGAAATTCCTTGGGGGAGAGTGAGAGCTTTCCAAAGGTCATGGTCCTGGACTTTGTGTCCCCCAGCAATAAAGAGCTTGGTGTGTTTAAATAAAAAGTGTGGTGTGTTTTAGAAGGGCATATCAGTAACATACACCTTGTCTTCAAACACTGTTTACTGGGATGCTGGTAAAAGCAAGAATCACCTGATAGGTCTCACAGATAGTGCCTGAGGCAGCAAGAACTGCACTGGACAAGAAAAGGGTAGGATGGGAACGGGGAGCAGATTAAAGAGCTCCTTATAGCAGCAGAGCTGAAAAGCCCCCACCAGCCTCAGCACACCCAGCCTCATACACCACCAGGGCAGCACGATTCACCCACCTGCAGTTGGGGAAGTCAAAGACAACTGGCAGGGTTCTGGTGTAGAACAACAGGGCCTCACACTTCCACAGGAAAAGTCCACCTACGAGCCCACATTTTCAGAAAGATCCTTCTGTTGGTATTATTCAGGCTGCAAGGCCACAGATCCATCACTGAAATCTTACCTCCCATGGATTTATTTCAGGAAGATGCATGCAAGGCTCCCAGGTTGTAGCTGGACAAGAAACATCCCCCAGTTCCATCACTTTCCACAGTGAGACTGGATATTCCCCAGCACATATGGCTCCAGTCTCACAGAGCTTCTCACACTCCTCAGTTTTCCTTGCCAAATGCTTGGATGATTAACAGAGGGACCAGATTATCAGCTGGAACTCAATAGCCAGAATCTTCACCCAGGAAGACAGATAGGAAGGACAAATCCTCTCCTCGAGCTGGTCTGGACTCAGTCAAATCAATCCAAGCACAAGAGAATTTCTGCTGGCCAAGGCCAAATCTTTGTTCAGCTACAGAAATCCAATGGACAGATAGAAAAACCCTCTCTGTACATACTGTACTTTAAACACACCAAACTACTCCCCCCCTTAAGATTCTATCTGCACCTAATCCCCTACCCATGGGTCTGAAGTTGGGTCCTCTCTGAAGAATCTGGAAATGCTCCTTAGCAGCCTGGCTGCATTATAATAAGCCTTAAAAACTAATTAGAGCTTGTTTGCTGTGATATAATAGAGAAGATTCTGTGTGTTGCTGATAGAGTTGTACTGAATTTATAGTGATGGACATTTTAAACACCCAGAGTAACAGAACAGCTTTGTTCCAGCTCTGAACAACAAGCCAGGGGAATGGAGGAGAAGCTTCAAATGCAACAAAATCATCTACAAAGAACAATATTATAAAGAAGCTTCCATAATCCTCCTCATTTTGGAAGTCCATAGAGTTGAGTGCATACCATAATAACATTATTATATCAAATCCCTTCTGCTGAACCACCCAGTCCCCTCATCAGGGACCTACTCATGTGAGATCTACTGAGGGGTGTGGGCTGGAGCATCTCTTGAGCATGGGATATGGCTTTTTGTCCCTTGGACAGAAAGTCAATGATGCTGAGCACACAGGAGAGTGAAAATCTGCTTTGTACCTCAGTAGTTACCTGTTAAGTCCTGGTTTAAATCTGCAACCCGTGGCTCTTAGGACTCTGGTGTATCATACTCCTGTTACCTGTCTTTGTCCAGCTCTCCTGCCCATTTTCCAGAGGCCATTCTCCCAACAGCAATCTCTGTCACAGAGTGCAGCAGCTCTCCACAGAGTAACAACCAACCACAACCCCCAAGAAAAAGCCACAACCCTCAAGTGTTTGCTCAGTGACCTGGCTCCCTGTGGAGCAACATCTTCACTACTGTCTTCCTCCCCCTCTCCCCTGACTCCTGTTGTTGACTGAGCACTGGTTGTAGCAAGCTCCAGGATAAACTGCTTTTGTTACCAGATCTTCCTCTCCACACACTTTCTTCACCAGCACTTCAGCATTCCTTCCCAGTTAAACCAGGACCCAGGCATGCTGAGGAGGGCAGGGAGAGGGGCTCAGAGGCACAGCCCCTGGGACATGACACCCTTCCCATTTACTCCTTGCTCCCCAAGTTGTCAGCTGGTGCTTACATCCCATATTTACCCTGCACTTTTTAACACCAGAGAGCTCAAAAGTCTAGATACTGCATCACACCCTTAGGTAGAGCCTCAGAACTTCTTCTTAAGGTGCTCTCCAGTAAGCCTGGAAATAATGCTGCCTTTATGTCCTCAAGGTCAACGAGGGAAGCCTAAAGACTCTTCCCCTGGAGTCTCAGAACTATCCCTCTGCTCACCTTGCTTCCCCTCAGAAAAGCAATATTCTCTCCTTCATGCTGGAGGTTGTTCTGAGCAGAACACAATAATTCTAACTGCAGCAGAATGAAAGGGATAAGAGAGAAAAGGGGTGAAACTCCCAGGCTGCATTTCCCAACCCTGACCCTCAGGCACAGATTGCAACACCAACAAGAGTTTCCAGACAATATTCCTATCAGCAGGCGTGTAAACACTCTTCAAACTCATCAGCTCATGAAAGCTGCTGCAAACTTGCCTCTGTGCTGCTAGGAGCACAGAAAGCCTGATGTAATTCCCTATTTCTGTCTTTCTTGCCCAGCCTAAACCCCTGCCCCATGCTCCAGTGGGCTGCTAAAGTGGTAAAGCTGAACTGATACACACAGAGGCAGACAAAAAGGATTCTGGAGAGCAGATTTCAGCTGATGCCTCTCAAGAGATAACAATTCAAATGTCTCCCACGTTAGGAAAGCAGAAGTACAATAGTACACTTAGCAGACTGGAACAATTCTTTTTAGGATTTCTTGGTTTCTCTGGGTAGGATTTATTCTTTTTTTTTTTTAACTACTTCTTTTAAATTGTATTAAAGCTGATTTTTTTTTTTTACAAAATGATTTTTTAAATAAAAAGCAAAAAAAAAGACCCCTAATGCTCCCAAGATTTTCAGCAGTGAAATCCTCTGTGTGGTTCAGAACACATCCTAATCTATCAGGCAATTAACTCCAGATCTTTGCCACCCTCCTCAGAAATTGGTGGAAAAGTAATTAACAATAGATGCTCACTTAGAGCTGCCAGAGTGATTGGCAGCCTCCAAAGCATGGGAGTGCTTCTGTGAGCAGAGCAGCACTAGGAACAGAACCTACAGCTTTGCTAGCACGAAAATTCATGGGGATAAAAACACCCACCCCACTGGGCAGCTACTTGATCTTTGATGGCTGGAAACCACTAAAGCCAGAGGCCAGTGAGTTACTCAGAGTCCTCATTTCCCAGTGCATGAATCTGGACCCTGCCTGGGATTCTCAGACTTGATACCTGCAGAGGGATCAAACATCCCTGCCAGGTCTGTGCTGGTCATCCAAGCCTCCCAGCACTGGCAAGAAGCTGCAGGAATTAAAACACACTCTCTACCCCTTTTTATATCATGGCAGAACCACTCACACCTTCATCACAACACAAAGGAAGGCAAGGGAATGATTCCAGCACTGCCAACTGAGAGTCCCAGTCAAAAGAACATGTAGCAGAGTCTTCCAGCTACGTGAGGACAGCACTGCCTGGCTGCAGGCTAAACCCCAATCAGGTCTCAGGGATTTCAATTTCCCCTTCTTTTGTGATTAGCATTAAATTAACTACCTTTAACAAACGACTCCACTTAATGAGCTAGAATATTGATGAGGAAAGGACTGGCAGATACAACTCCTGGCAACTGGGAGTTCAGCTATTTTCTGCCTTACCAAAAATGAGATTAGGCAGGGAAAAGTGAACTCCCCTGCAGCCACATATTTGCCACAGGATGTGCTTCTCCATTTAGTCTTCACGTTCTTTTTTCACCACTTTTTCACATCCTAGGTTCATGATTGAGAATATTAAACCCAGACAGAGAGTTACACCATCATTTTTCTGTGAGTCAGACTTTGATTTCTATCAAAGAACTCTCACCAGCACTGGACTGACTGAACGTCCTTGGGAGTTTCTTAAGCAAACATCACCCTATTTTATTTTGATAAAACCTGTCTTCCTAATTATGTAAAACCTGAAGGAAGTCTCACTGCAGAACAGCAACCCTTTCAGCTGCAGGATTGCCAAGGTAAATACATTTGAAAAGGGTTTGCAGTCAGCAAGACGTGTTTTGTGGGGACTGGAATAAAGCCCTGAGCCTTTTTTGCCCAGGAGTAACTGAGCTCCATAAAGCCAAGCCCACCCAAAGCCACCACCACCCAGCTGGAGGGAGATTCAAAGCCAGAAGAAAAGTCCCAAGGCAGCAGTGGAAGCAGAGTGACGTGGCTCAGCAGTGACTCTCTTGATGCCACCCATCAGGAAGATGTTAGAGAAGAGAATTCAGCAGTTGTGTTCTCCCTGCTCTCTCCCCACACTCCACACCCTGCAAAGCACAGGAGACTGTGCACAAAGCACAGCTAAAGGAAGGAAAAGGAGAGATTAAATTCTGCTGGGGAAAAAACAACCAACCAACCAAAGAAGACAGTGCAAGTGCTCCAACCCCAAACCATTTTTGTTTGGATGGATTTAGGACTTGCTTTCCAGCTTGCTGAAACCACCAAGGCAGCCTTGCTTGACTTTGGTGGGATGAGCCACTAAATCTCCACCCTGAGCCAACCTACAGAGGCACCAGAGCATGCCAGGAACCCAAGCTGCTGCCCACAGAGCTGCCCAGGCTCCACAACCACACTGCAGCTGCTTGCAGCTCACACCAGAGCCAAGGGAAGGCTCCTGGCAAGCTCAGGCTGAGGCCATGCAGGTAGGCTGGATCCACCTGCCAGGAAAGGGGAAAATAAACCTCATGGATAAAGGGATGGGCACAAAGGTGCTTCCACAGCCCCTCACAAGTCACCACCATCCCTGCTGCTGTTCTTTGCAGCCTCCCAAGACATCTCCCACCACTCCCCAGCTGCAGAGCAGCCCAGCACCACCCTCCAGCTGCTCTGGGGGCTCCACAGAAGGAACCAGGCTGCAGACACCCAAGGGAGCACAAAGCCCCTTCAGGCAGAGTCCTTTGTGCTCTCAGGACCACAGCACTTGGCTGTTTGCTTGAACCACAGAATCACTTGGGTTGGAAAAGAGAAGAGAACGTTACAATTTGGTGGGTATAAAATTCAACACTGATATTTATAAACAACACCCATTGCAAAATCAGAATGAGAGGTCTAAAACCTAATCCCTTCTGTGTTAGTCCAGTTACAGAATACAGCAACCTTGGTGATAATAGACCTGATCATTTGGAGCAAATTCCTGAGCTGCATCACATCTTATTGAAACTATCATTTGAAACCACTTTTAACACCTCACCAAGGCACAGAAATGGTCAGCCTCAGAGAGGAAGTGCAATTATCTGAATAGAGATGCTTCCAACCAGTTGGAAATAAAAATATGTCAAGGTTATTAAAAAAATAAACACTAAATTTCTTTTCTTTTTTTTCTTCTCACCAGGGAGCATTAAAAATAAATGGCAAAAATGCAAAGTGGCCTTTAGACATTTCCACAAAGCTCCTAGTGTTGGTAGCAAACACCCTTCAGAGCCTGAGTGTCTCTCAAGAGCATTCTTTCAAACAATTTGAAGTGGCAAGCAAAAGAATTCCAGCGGCAAGCAGGTACCACTTTTGTTTGTTTTCTCCACCACAGTTCCTATCACACCACTGCTGGCCCCAGAGCAGAGCTGCAGTTCCCTGGGGAGCTCTGAACACAGGTTGTGCCTGTAATCCCAGCTGTATTTTCAAGCAATACCCCCAAGAAGCTTTTGCTGGAGACAGAGAAGAGGTAAAAAAACACCAAACAAAGCAGAGAAAGAGGCCACCTCAGAACACAGATCCTGTGAGCTTCAGGCAGTGCCTAGGGGAAGGCAGCTTGAACCCCAATCATTGTGTTTAGACAAAGTTTTATCACTTAATCTGGCCAACTTCATGCAGTTTTATCCAAGCAAATGTTCCAGAGTCTCTGTATGCAAGGTTATTTCTGCTCCATTCCTTATGGACACGACAGGAGCCTTCTGGAGGGCCTAAAATTGGATAACAGATTTCAGTGGAACACAAGGGTTTGGATTTAGTTTTAAAAAGGGATTGCCAGAGTCTTCTAGCTACAATACACTCACCTTCAGATGGTGGCATATGGGTAAGGGGAGAGCTCCTCTCAGGCATGCAAAACACAGCCCCAAATTATCCCCTGTTGTTGTGCATCCACTTAGAGCTCTCCCAGCTTCACTTGCTGCCAGTTCCACCCCTGAATTCAGTTGGGTGACTCAAGGACAGGTCCCATTTCTTCCCAAAGGCTCCATGTGCTCAGAGCCCATGGAACTGGCAAATCCACTTTTCAGCCTTCCTGTCCCAGTGGGACAATTTTGGGGGTCAATTTCTCTATCTGACACTGCAAAATCCAATAAACTTTGCAGTCAAAGCCAAGGGGACAGCGTGTGCACAGTGGGCATGGAAGCATTTGGCTTCCCCTTCCTACCTCACTAAAAGCAGCATCTTCCTTGTACATCAGGCTGCTCCAGAAGGGGAAGAGCACTGCCCATTTTAACTACCAGTATTTCAGAGCAATCAGCTCCACATCCCAATTTCCTTTGGCTCAGCTCTTGCTGTTAGGGGTTGTTTTGGCAACTGGAGTTAAGAACACAAGACACAGTTGTAAGAGAAGTCCAGCAAAAGTACTGAAGTCACAGGGAGGGAAGGGAAAGGAGAAAAATACACTTAAAAATTAACCAGAGATCAGAAGTGGGAAGATCTCCAAGCCCAAGAAAGGCTGAGGAAGTTTGGGCTGTTCAGCCTGGACAAGAGAAGGCTCTGGGGAGACCTTGTTGTGCCCTTCCAGTGACTGTAGGAGGCCTACAAGAAAGCTAGGGATGGACTTTTTGACAAGGGCTTGTAGTGACAGGACAAGGGGTAACAGCTTCAAACTGCAAGAGGGAAGATCTGGATGAGAAATTGGGAAGTTCTTCACTCTGAGGGTGGTGAGACCCTGGCCCAGGTTGCCCAGGGAAGCTGTGGATGCTCCATCCCTGGAGGTGCTCAAGACCAGGTTGGACAGAGCTTGGAGCATCCTGGTCTATCAGGATGTGTCCCTGCCCTTGTCAGGGGGGGTTGGAGTGAGGTGATCTCTAAGGTCCCTTCCAACCCAAACCATCCTGTGGTTCTATAATCTTCATTTTGATTGATCATGAAACTATCCTGATGATCTCAACTTCAGTGCTCATTCTGCTCCCTTCACTCTGTGCTTGAGAAGGAAATACATGAATCACCTCCACAGTCATTAAAAAAAAAAAGCTCAAATAGGTTTATTTTGGCACAATTTAAAAATATACAAATACATTAAATATCAGGGTTCATTAAAGCCAATTTTTTTAAAAACATAGCTAGGTACATATTATTTTGAAGGGAGATGGAAACTAAACCACCACATTATACATTTAATTTGACAGTGCAAACGACTGAGAAACTGTTTAGACCAGGAGTCCACTGTGCCAGACAGCACTGAGAAATGCTGAACAGGTCCTGAAATAAAAGTAAAAACTTGTTGCATTAAAAAGGGTTTGGTGGGGGGAGTGTATGGGAAGAGAGATGTTATCATGGAGTAAAATTTGACTGCAGGGATGCTGGAGCATTAGATGCTTGACATGAAACTGTTACACTATGCACTGGAGGATGAGAGAGGGTTCAGACAGCACGATGACATGAATGATCCATGATCTATGTGTAGAAAGAATATACTGGCAACTAAGCACTACAAGAATGCACTATCCTAGACAGGATCACCAGCACAAACTCCCTGCTTTCAAAGCTGCAGTTTCTTGGCATTATTTGCATAGTTACTCCTTTGCCTTAGTGGTTAGGAAAATATTCAGCAATTAAGTTCAGGAAAAAACCCATGACCTCCAGACAGAATTTCTACCTGTGGAAAAAAAAATAATATCACAGCAGCACAAAGACAAAAAGACATCAAAAGGCCAGAAACCAAACTGCCACCTCTCCTGAACTTGGAACCTAGGAGCTACAAAGCACATTGCACACTGAAAGCTTGAAGGGTCTCAAAAGGGCATTGTCTGCTGTCTTTAGTGTTATCCAGTCAAACAAAAATTATATTTATCATTGTGATAGAAAGACAAGCTTTAGTTTCTCCATACAGCAAGTCAGGCTTCTTGGTTTTGGCACAGGGGCCTCTTCATGACTTGTTCTTTACCCCCAGTCTTTGCCCTGGCATGTTGGGGCACTACCCATGATCTCATTGCCTTGTAAGCAGAGAGATAAAGGTAAATACAGCTCCAACTTATATAAGTCCAGGTCTCTTCAATGTGATAGATTTATCTCCACCCACCCCAGTTCTCATCTTTGAGCTCTGAATACCTTTTTTAACCACAGAGAAAAGGCAATCTGGATCACAAGGTCTGGACTCTCCATGTGGGTGTCACGTCAGCTCGAGACAGTTAAGTTCACATTTTCCTGAAAAAGAGAACCTGCTGTTCCAGTTCCTGTTCATGCCAGTGGATGCTGATGAAAACCTTCCAAGTCATTTATTTTGGGAGCAGAGACCCATAATGGAGTGCCAGCTAAACCAAATTGGGCAACAGCAACACAGGTAGGTGGGGATGCACAAGCTGCATAGTTCTCAGCTCACATATGGTGACAGTGACACTTCAACCAATTTAGCAGCCTCAGGTTTCTCACCTATTTCCCAGGCACCCACTCTGATGCCCAGACCACTGTGCCCATTCTGCTGATGGAGGTGTTCACATGGCAACAGAGTCAAGCAGGAAAAAAAAAACCTGGTGAAGGATAACCTAGCCAAAAAAAGAATGTTCCAGCTCCTTTAATTTCCTGCTCAAGTGCCTGCTCAGCTCTCACAGCTGGCATACAAGGGGCTGGGAGTGGGGGCTGTTTAGCCTGGCACTTTCAACAAGGAAATCCTTGTTGAGCTCTGTCTGTAAGGTGCTGGCCTGCAGATGTCAGGCATGCTCATGAAGGGCTTGACTAAAGAAACCCCTTATTGCCTGGGGAGAAGTTTACTGACCTCCCCAGCTCAGCTCAACCCTCACTGAGGTGTCCAACAGCCACTGAGCTACCTGCAGGAATTCTGCTTTCCCTTCAGCTGCTGTGCTAAGGGCAGGAAGGTAACAGAGCCAGTCTGCAGGACAGACAGCAGCCTGTCAGTTAAAGCCACAGAAAATGGCTCTTGATCAAGGATTGAGCTAAAGCCAACTGGAAAAGCTTCCCAAAAAGATTCCCTCACTTGGGATGGGACCCGTGCCCACCACAGCCTTCAAAAGCACCAAACCCAACAGTATCTGGATCGTGGATCTAGATTCACAGTTAAAAACCAGGGTCAGCTATGTCATAGGCTGAAGAGGGTGCTCCAGGAGGCAGCTTTTTTTTGCTTCAAAAGGATACTGCATGTTAAGTATTGTTATATTGTCCTGCAGGGTAAAACAGTGGCACTTGGTGTTAGCATTTACAAGTGGGTCTTTCAGACAAGTCCACATCCTTGAGTAATCCCAGTCTTTTTGAGACACTCAGCTCTGGGGACACAGAACACACCACAACACAGGGAGAGGAACCTGCCAGAACACAAACCGGACCAAAAGGCAGGCAGATTCTTTCAAGATTTTAAACACAGCATCTTGGAGGAGACAAATGAAACCACAGAGCTGGAATAGTGCATCTGAGGATGACCCCAGCAGTTCACTGAGCTGGATGTAGCCCATCATCACTACCTCCACTTTCATCCACCTCTCCAGGAACATTTGGCACAAACACTTCGACGCAGGAACTCGGCTTCCGTTTAGGTCAGCTGCTTGTGATGTTTTCCTGGCACTTCAGGAGGATTCAGGAAAAAGTTTCCTCGACACTGTGTGCTCTTACAAAGTCCTCAGTGAAGCACAAAGGCTAAACATTGCTGACCCTGGTTTCAGAGGAGATGATAGCAGCAGATGCAGACGTCACCAGCGAGCGCTCCCGTCGGACGTAGCGTGGCTTCCGAACTGAAATGGTGGGGACAGAACCATCAGCAGCAGCTCCTCCTGCATCACCAGCACCCCTTTAGCATTAACTCATAACACCACATGCCACCCAGCAACTCCTGAGGGACCCGAGTCATTCTGGACCTTAAAACCCAAAACTAAAGCAAAGCACAAAAAGCCCTACGTAGATCCAGCAAAAGTCCATAAAAAAAAGCTCTTTAAATAAGCTTCTAATGGCCTCCTAAATAAGGTGCTCATTACAGGCTGGAATTTCAACTATTTGTGTTCACAGTGCATGTAGCTTTCCATTTTCATCCCTAACAACACCCTCCCCAATGTACTTTCATTTTAAACAGGCATCTAAATTAAGGGAAGCAAGCTGAGACTTTTCACAAGCCACCCTGGCTGTCAGTTTAACAGCCAGACCCTGACCAAGTTTGGAACACAGAAAATGCTTAAAAGTTAAAAGCCCCTGCTAATAAAGATTAAATTTTAATTGTACCACCTTGATTAAAAAGGCCTATGCATACATGAGGAGTGAGACCAGGAATTTTGCTTAGCAAGCTCAAGTTTGTAGAAGATTTGATCTGTCTCAGCTTTAAGTCACTACAAGTTCTCTCACTGGAGGTTTCACACACATTAAAAATCCACCTTGCCAAAAAGGGCCAACCTACAAAGGCCCCACACACATGAAATGTTATATTCCAACCAGTCTGTGTTCTTTGTTTCAAGAAGCTCCTAAGGTTCAAACCAGCAAGCCTGAAAATGAGCCAGCTCTGCATTGCCAAGAAGATTCCAAGCCTGAAAATAGGTCCCAGATTGAGTAATTTATTTTTGAGCACTTATGACAAAATGCTGCATCTGCTTGGAAGACTTCCCTATTTGGATAGAGAAGTCCAATATCTATTTTAACATAAAAGTTCTCCATCAATACTGTATGCCTACATTAATTAAAGCAATCAATTCTACCCAAAAAGGTCTACTAGGCAGATTCCATTGGATTTCTGTCCCTTGAACAGATTGCACATTTCCATACCAGGCTTTACAGGTAATTGTTCTGACTTGCTGTGTGTTCTTAACATATCCACTTTGAGTTTGCCTGCTTTTCAATAAAAAGATGCATAAAAGGGAAGCCAACAGGTAAAAATATTTATAGGAATATGCCTCAGAGAAGAGTTCCTCACCTGAAGAAGCTGGGGGAGGTATCATGGATGCCTGCAGAAGAGAAGAATGATCATGTCAATCAAACCAGCTCTTGTCTTCACAGCCTTATTGAAAAAAATACAGGAACACTTCAGGGTTCCAACAATATTTCCTGTGTACAGAGTCTTTCTTGGAGAAAGTAACTCAATAAAAATCCATATGGTCAGTATTCATCTTTCACTGTGTTTCCCCAGTTTGGACAAAGAACCCCCAAACACGTTTTATTTTTCTTTCAGTCTCTCCCACATCTGATTAAGTAGCTCCCTAATGAACTGTTAAAACTTTAATTTGTTGTTTACTTGCTGTTTCATGCTTGCTTGTTCCTATTGGAAGGAGAGAATTTACTTACTGTTTCACTAGGCTGCAGAACAGATGCTGAAAGGGAAACAAAGAGAGACCAACCATCATTAATCTAGGAGGTTAGAACTGCTAGTCTTCTAAAAACACACACATGGGACAGAATAGTTCCATTTTTAAAAAAAAAGAGTTTTGTCACAGACTACCAAACCAGCTCAGACCATTAAAAACCCCATTAGCAGAACACACTGTCTGTAGGACTCTTTTCAAGATTAGAGATAAAAGGTTGCAAGGGTTTCCCAGAAGAACTTTTTGCTCTCAGAGAAGAAAGCTGCAGCAGTATCTCTTCATATGAAGAAGCTTCAAGAGGAAAAAATGGCACTTTGAGGCAACTACTAGAAAAGGGCAACATAGAAAACAACTGAGCAGTGAAAAGTGCAACCCTTTTATAGAGGAGGTTGCTGCCTTTATTGTATCATAATCATGATCCAGACAGAAGGAATATTAACATAATAAGCCAGAGAAATGCTTTTGTGCTTTCTGTACTTCTCCTTCCCAGGAGGACACTGATGTTTCATCCTGCTGGCCCAGATTGAGCTACCAGCACACGTGGAAGTCAGACCAGTATCACTGAAGCCTCAGAGTCTGATGTCCTGCCAGCTTAGAATGTCACAGCACAACAGCTCTTGACCCACTTCAGTACTGAAGGAGAGTCTTGTACTCCCTCAGTTCACCTGAGGACACATGCAGGAGCAGCCTGGAGGTTTCAATACAGCAGTTGTGATGGGGATGTTGGCAGTCCCTGTGGCACTGATCAGTTTACACCTTACACAGCTACTGGTGTGTGCTTTAGATGAACTGATACCACAGACTGGAAATGGGATGTTCTGTGAAGTTACTGGGACTAGATACAACATTTTTAGCCAGCAATGGAATTGGACTGCCCCACCCAGCCCCTTTTTCCTCTCTTTAAGCTTATTTCTACTGTGCAAGTCTAGCCTGAGCTTGTCCCTGTAAGGCATGAATGAAAATAACAGGAGGTCTATTTGTTTAGCAGATCTAAGCAGTCAACAGCTTGCTTTCAACAGAAGGAGCTCTAACACAGCAAATCTGTGCTGCAGGTTGTCATGGGAATCCTTCAAAGTGCCTGCCCAGAAGGGGCGAGACAGTCAGAGATCGACCAGTTTCATGCAGAACACTGGGCAAAATGGAGACATCACCCTGCACCCCTTTCCCTCACTGCCTCCCAGAAATTAAGGCCAGTAAAATGGGGATACATAGAACAACTCCACAGAAACTGAAGCATCTAAAAGAGCCAGATATTTCCATAAAGTCTTGGTGCCCTGTGGCTAAGCACACCCCAGGGGTTCTTTCTCTAGCTCTTCTGGAGGCACTTTGGCATGAAGTCAGGTCGCTGCATTTTAGTGACATTTCTCAGGAACAGGAATGGCAGAAATAAAGAATCATTTTCACTGTAAAAAGAAAAGCTAAGGGGTGTTTGCCTAAAACAAAAACAGAAAATCAGGCAGTTCACTCTTCCAGGCCCCAGTAAATGCTGCAGTTAGAGGGCAAACACAGTTAAATGAGTAGTGCAATAATGAGGAATCTCAAATTCCATTCCCTTTCTCCGGCTGAAACATCCATGCTAACTACATCACCCTTTCATATTCCAGTTCCCTTCTCTCTAAACCAAGAATAAACAACAATTTGCTTTATAGATGTCTGGCATTTTGCATACTGATATAAACAAGTATTATTAAGTTCCATAAAAATCCCCTCTGCACAAAAATCACTGACTGGCTTCTTTTTTTTTCCCCTCCCCTTTTTGAAATGAGATATCTAATATTCAGTAATCAGATATCTAATATTCAGGGACTACCAGCATCAAGTATTGTACTCTGGCAAATCTCTGAAAGCTCCAAAAACCAATATCTGGGTTAGTGAGAGATACTGTGCAATAAGCACCCAAGCAGACTCAGCCTGAGAACAGACATCTCCCTGAAAACAAACACTAAACACACAGAAGGAAACAAATCTTGTATTATTTTGCACTGCTTTGGATGATCAGAGGAGATAGGAGAAGAGACATTAATGTAGAACACCAAAAGGAAGACATTTAAAAGGTTTTAAATAAAGAAGCTGAGCAAAAGCCAAAACTGTAGAGATTCAATAGATAATTTCAGGGATTTTTACCTTTGTTTCTTCTGTAGAAAACATTAGGAAGTTTATTGGCACGTTTGAGGTAGAAGAAAGAAGCAACAGACAGAATCAGGAATAAACTGATGAAAAATGTCCCTAAGATGAGAGAGGCTGCCACTTCTGGGCCTCCTGTGCAAAAAAAAACACAATAAATAGAAAAGAGGAAAAAAAAGAGGAGACTGTTATTCACTAGAAATCTCTTCTAACAGAAGAGTTAAACAAAAGATTAAAAAACCTTGATCTTTATAGGAGAAAAAACAGTAAGTTTTAGGTTTTTTTTTTTTAAAATATATAGAATTCACTAGAAATCTCTTCTAACAGAAGGGTTAAACAAAAGATTAAAAAACCTTCTTGATCTTTATAGGAGAAAACACAGTGAGTTTTGGGGTTTTTTTTAAATATATAGGCAGACTTCACTGAAACATTTGCTAAGATCTTTCAACAGTCATTCTGCTACAGCCCCACCTGCCAAATGGCAAGAAAACCTTAGTCCCTGCTTTCCTCAAGAGAGCCACCAAATTTTAATCCATCATCCTGCCTTTTTTTTACATAAAACTTTCAAAACCAGTGCTGGGAGGTCCTGAACATTAATATTGTTCTTTGGTTCCTCAAATGAAGTCTTCTAAATACAGAATTTGCTCAACAAACAATATACCACTGGTACAGTACACCCAGTATTGTGTTTCCCACAAGGGACAGATACAGAAACCACCTCAAGGAGGCAAACCATGAGCAAAAGGTGCCCTCCTCACCTCTAGTCAGCTTTCCCTGCCTGAAAAAAATGCCCTGCTATTTATTCTGTTTTATTTATTTAAGATTATGATCTCAACAAGCAAGTATTTTAAGAAACCAGAGTTGTTCATGGAGTTGTTGCAGACAAAGTAGGACAACATCTACCTGACAAACTCTGCTTGAGGAGCACAAAATACTTCAAGTACACCCATGGCAAATGTTAGGAAGGGATCAACAGCACCCAAGTTTGACATGGCTGTGTAAGGTTGTCAAATATCTAAAAAACAACTTGCAGCACAATAACACTCAAGTTATGAGGCTTCATAAAAAAAAAGGCTCAACCTGTACCAGAAAAATCACTAGGACAAGTCTAGGAAAAGAACCAGTCAGTGAAACCCCTCAAAAATCAACTCTAAGACTTATAAAAAGATTCTTGTTGAGAAAGAGCCAGAAAAAGTAAAAGTGGCTATATTGAAAATAAAATCTATGCTACAGAAATACCTATTTTACAACCTGTTTCCAATGCCACATCATGAAGGGGCTGATACACAGTGAATAATCACAAGGCCACGTGGCTCAACAGCCATTTCCATTTACTCACCTATGTTCTGGATGAAAGGAGTTACAGTGCTGATATTCATTTGGAAATTCATTCCTCTGATACCAGCTGTAATCAAAAAGAATTTTTGTTAAAGTAAAATCTGACAAAACCTACAGATTTGTTGAAAAAAATCTTAGTAAAAGACTATTATACTTCTTAGTAATGGTTTAAAATTGTGTAAGAATCCTGACTTGTCCCATGAAAAATTCCTTCTTTATATCACTGTTAATTTTTTTTTTAAAAAGCAAACAAGCAGCATCATAATTTGTCCAAAAAGAAAATACTTCACTAGTGCATCTCCCAGAAACTTACATCAAGTTCATCTCTTTCATTAAAAATATTTACAAGGAATTTAATAGCTCTCATCTCTCAAAGCACATGTATAAAAATCAATCCAGTCTTTTTAATATAGATTTTTTAAAGAACTCAAATACAGTCTGAGCTTGTTTGTGCTCTGGAGAGCCCCTATAAAAGGCCCACAGCAAAATCCCTTTTTCTTGCAGCAGATTAAAGCAGTCACAAAATTCAGTATTCACTGTATGTTTGAGGTCTTGACCTGTAAATTTAATCACTTTGATATTTAGGACTTTTATTTTAAGAACTTACAGTGGGCAGAATGATATAATTTTTTTAATGTCACCTTTGACTTCACAGGTTAGGTACTCTAATATACAACAAGATTTTAATTTTCCCCCCTCCCTTCATCCTAGACTCTAGAATAGTTTCTCTGCACAGTTTCTGCAAACTAAATTACAAAGTTTCCATAAGCTTTTTTTTCTGCACTCAGAAGCTCAGAGTTATATGAGGACTTTGGAAAAGGCTGAAGTTTTACAAGGGAGGGATTTGATGTATTTTTGAACAATCTTTGCTGGACCAACACATGCAAGAAGAGATCTTGGGACCCAAAAACACCCATCAAAATGAAAGGGTGGTGAATGACTCACTAGTTCTGCATTCAGTCAAGTTGTGAACAGATGAAATGGGAAGAGTTTCATTTTTGCATCTAATGCAGCTGCTACTCCCATCCTCATTCCACCTCCTGTAACAACCTGCCCAAAAACAAGATGTAGAAGAGGTTTGAAAACCACCAAAGTGACACTGGAGCTGTTTCCTAGTCCTTGGGAAAGAAGCAGAGGCAACAGAAATCCCCTCAGTTTGGTCTAGTGGTTACAAACATCCCCTGATTCCTATTGTATTACCCAAGTTAAGAGGTTTCATTTCAAAGTGTTTATTCCAGGACAGCTATAACCTTTCAAGGGCCAGAAAAGAGAAAGAGTTACAAGCAAACAACTCCCAGAGGACAATTTCAGCATAGCTCCATTCACTGCTTCACATGTTTTAGTCTGGAGTAAAATGGGAAGTGTCTAACAACCTGTAACAACCCTTGACAATACTAAAAAAAAAAACCTCAACAGAATTTTACCATTTATTTTGTTTGTTGAAGCAAAATTGAAATGCCATTTTAATAGAAAGTATTGAAAATAGAAGCAGGCAAGGGCAAAGATGCTCAGAACAGGAGTGTACTTGGATGAAAAAAGAGATGCTGGTGGCCCTGCAGTCAATCACTTGAAGCATGGCAAGCTAAAAATAAGAATACTGCCATAACACAGCCTTTCCCCCCATGCCTCAGTCCTCTCAAGTATGGTCCTATTTGTTTCACTTTAAGAACTGAAGCCTGTTTAAATGATTCTGTGACAGATGGTGAGTGTTTTCTATCAGTCACCCCACCATGCAGGCTGGAAACAGATTAAACTTTCATCTTGGCCTATGCCTTCCACGTTCAAATCTCTCAATTGAGGTTTAAATGCTATGTCTTTGTTAAGACAAAAATATTATTTAGGGCACATCTTCAATAACAACTTCATTTAATACAATAAAGCTGTGGTGGTTTCACTTGAGGCTTAGACTTGAGACATGAAGATTAGAAGGATATTCCTACTAGATCATATTACAGTCTACATTTAAAGGGAAAAAAAAAACCCCAACAACTTTACTGTGCTGGCTAAAATCCAGTTCTATAAAGCCTTGAGCTAAACTGGTATCAATTATCCCATAAAGCAAACCATTAGTAAAGGTGCTGATTTGAAAACAGCTCTGCTGCTATGTTTTCCTTAGAGAGAAGCAGCATGCTTGATGCCCAGAGTAATAAATTACATCTGACATTTAATCTAAACACAAAAGGACCCAATCTAAGGGCAAAGACTTTCTACAGTAATAGGAAGGGAGCATCTCAACACTCCTCTGACACCAAAGATATTGGTAGATTATCAGTTTACAATATGATTTAAGAGAACACAACCCCATAACTCAGAAAGAGTTTTTTTTTATACCCCCAGATCATCTAGAAGCAGAAATGTGTGCATTAAATGAAGCAGTGGTTGGAGAAGCTAATAAAGCAGTGAAAATAGGCTTAAAAATGCTTTAACCACCACGGCTGAACCCAGAAGTGAACCCCAATTTTTAATTCTCTTGGTAGTGTGGGCTCTGAAGCCTTTTCCCTGCTTAGACTCTCTGATTTCAAATCAAAAGGCATTAAGGAAAAGTCCACCCTTCTGCTGCTGCTGGGAAGTGACAAGAGAAGTTTTTAAACTCAATTTAGAAAACAACTCTAGGTATATGGCACAAAGAAGAATGAGGCATTCTGGGCTAGCAAGACAACACTGAAATTATTCTTAATGCTCCCTTGGATATGCATTACAGCATTTTTGCTTTTTATTCTCATTATATGGGCTTTTAGAGCTTGTAAGCATTTACAAGAACTCTTTCATAAGCCAACTGCACACTAAATAAAAAATAACCTTGTTAATAGTTGTCTCTTCTTCCTACCAGGCAAGAAGAACATTTGTGAGTCATAAGCAGCATTGTCTTGTGTATAGAAAAGGAAAAAAAGACTTCAACATCTGCATGTGCTGCCTGTTTTCTTTTCCCTCCCCAAGTATTTAAGTGCTGTATTTTGGGGTTAAGCATCAAAACCAATCCAGAATCTTATTAAACAACAACACACCCTACCTGGACTGCACTGGTTGGTTACTGGACAGGAACTGTTGGAATCCAACATATCCCCACAGCATCCTGTTTCTGAGACCTACAAAAAAGAAGTTACATTTCCCACAGTTCTTCAGCTGACTACAATGCTTCACCCCCAAAAAGCCCACAGAGAACATAAAGGACTAAGCAGCAACTGCAATTAAAACCTGCTGTAGCTTTTTTCTGTTAAGCAACCTCACAAGGAGAGAACAAACCAGATGTAACATCAACCTGCTTTTGACCTGGCAGCTGCTCCCCAAGCTAACACTTTGAGAACAAACACACACTCTGCTGTTGACATTGGACAAAGCCTCAAAAAACCAAAAAGGGGTTAGAAATATACTTGCTAAATTCTTCAGTGCAGAGGGGGAGTTCTCCTTCCCACAGCACCACACAAAAGCCCTGTACAGGTTTGTTTAGAAATCCTGCTGGCAAAAGCTGAGCCCTAAGTTTAGACATAAAGGGTGGTTAGAAACTCTGTGGGGTTTTGATAGATATTAGTAACATCCTGCACAGATTTGGGCACAGCCACTCTCTGAACCTGTACAAGAAAAAATAAGCCCCAAAATTCCCAGTCCTTTTAAAGCTTTGCACAGGTGTGTAAAAGATGTAGCAAGTCAAATCAGTCTTAAATAAAGATGAAGTATTTTTGGTCAAAAGGAACAATACCTGCTCAATATTCAGCCTCAGAACTAATTTCAACACACCTAACATGTAAAAGCCAGTAGGAGTTCTGCTTATCAGCAGAGCCCATCAAATCCAGGGGTGAAAAGGATCAAAATTATCAGAATAAATGCTCAGGACTGTCAAAACTGCAATTAGTAGGCTAATTTCACACCATTAGTGCATCATGGGGAGGTAGACAACAGTGAAGCACCAGATCTATAGAAAATATGCCTAAGACCAGTTTCTTAAAAAGTTTTATTGGTTGAACCCTCCTTGGAGCAGAATTTTATGCTCCTTATACTTTTTTTCTGCGACTTGAAGCAATGTTTGCCTCAGAGCTTCTCAAGCATTTGAAAAGTTAACTTTTGGGTACCCATGTTTTGAATTGTTTGTAGTTACAACTGCCCAGCAGCTTGAAGAGGAGGTTTTGGATCATCATGGGTGCTTTTTCCACATGGTGTGAGGCATTATCAGCTGCATCCCTGCTAGCCCACAGGCACATGACTAGGAAGAATTCAATGCTTTATAGGCAATCAGCCATCAGAGCAGATTGACCCTCTGTAAAAATTCCACTTAATGACTGCTGGGTCATTTCCACTGAATTAGCCAGCCTACAAACTGCAACGTGAGAGGAAAACAACCTGATCCTTCTGGTTTTACAGTGCCTAGCAGAACAAACCCCATGAAGTACCTACCAAAGGTTCAGTAGATTTGCTGGCAACTCCTGCTAGGAGTCTAGTTAAAAGAAGGACATATGGCACCTCCATGCCCAGGAAAGACTCAGGTCTAAAGGAGAAGAGGGAAAGAAATTAGAATTTAATAGTGACAGAGAAGTTATGCTTTCCCTTTGTCAAGAAACTTTTCAAACACACTGCTCTAATTTGAATGCAAAGGCCCTTAAATTAAATATGCCAGGGGGAATGACTTACCTTGCTTCAGGATACAAATTTGAGACACTCAGAACATTCCCTCCAGCTGCAGAGGGGCAGGTTTCTGCCTATGGCAGCCTGTGGTTGCTAAGAAACCAGGAACCTTATCAGTCTGCTCCAAACTGGGCCAGGCAGAGACTGTTCCACTCCCAGGATCTAAAAATCAATGTGCCTACAATCGAACAGTGAGTGCCTGGCACCACCACTGATAAGCTCCCCACAGCTCCAGGCTCCTCTGCCTGCAGCACTGAGCTGTGATGGATTTCTAGGACAGAAAGCACACGCCACGTTGAAAAGGCAATGCTGTAATTAATTTCTCCCATGACAGCCCAGTCATGAAGCATTAATGAAGTCTGTCTGTTAATAAGCAGTATTTCCCCATTGCCTCAGCCCAGACCTTCCCAATGTGGAACAGAGTATTTTTAGCCAGTCTGCTACAAGCCTTGCTTCCCCCCCCCCCCCCCTCCCCTTTCCACTTTTGCCATCTAACTCCACATTTCTGACATGAAATTGTGGGGATAAACCCAAAGGTGCCATGTCATGCTTGAGCTGCATTGTTCAGACACTCCCTGGGTCAATATTCTAACATTTGCCTGCTCTCTGGTCCATAGAATGCTGGGAGCCACAGCCAGAACTCAGAACCTGCAGTACCTGAGCTGGAGAACAGTCTTTCACACTGTAAATAAAACCTGGGGACAGACCAGGCCCTCTAAAGAGATTAATAAGAGGAAAGCATCTGAAATGAAACCTTCAACCATAAGGGGAAAACCCTTTTAGTGACTCACCTCACAAACTGAAATCTGTTACTATTTTTGTTAAAAATCAAGTGGATGAGTTTTATATGACTGCAAAATATGCACCATGACCCTTGGCAAGTTCTTTTTTTTCTGAAGAACAAAACCACTGAGCAGTTCCTATGATTAATTTCTGTGCAGTTTTTGTTTGAAAAATCACTTACCACAGAGCCCCTTGCCTCAACTTCAAAACAAGATCAGTTCAGCTGGGTGGGAAAACTTCTTATTATCCCCTGTTATCAGCTGAAAACTCCAAGATGAAGGAGTGAAAATCCTGACAAACCAAACCCCAGCCTTAGGAAGCTGCTTATGATTCAGTAAATAATTCCTGATGGGAGTGTTGCCCTTAGCTAGTTTGACAGAGCTTTCCACTCCTGTGTGATAGTGTAAGAGGACTCATACAACTAAGAATAATTCTGGTTCAGATCACATTAGGTGTCACTTCAATTTGAACATTTAACCTTTTAAAAACAGGGTTTTTTTTTGTTTTTATGCCTTTCTATTGCATTTAAAGATGAGTAAAACAACTTTAGGGTTTTTCAAGGTGTTGCAGCTGAGTCTAAAGTTAAAACAATCCTCAGGATGTGCACATGGATGGATTTTAAACAAATACATACACAGAACTTGCCTTATTAGCTGTGAGTTTTCTACAGCCTATCATCAGAAAGGAGATATTGCATCTTGAAAAGAATTCCTCTGGGAAAAACAGTTACTGACATGCACTGAGAAATTCTTCATTGTTTTGGAGGCTAGACATATTTTTTTTGTCAACACATGATTATTACAATAGCTGTAAATACTAGGAAAAGGCAGATGAAAAAAAAAGTATTCATTTAAACAAGAATATTCATGTTATTCTAGAGGAATATATATTTTTAGGAGCAAGAAAACATTTGTAGAACTAACCATTAAGTGCCCAGTCCTGCTCTTTGTGCTGCAAAGAGCTACAGAAGCTGGATCTTGGTGGCATTTCCACTCCTGGAATAAATCAAGACAGTCACCAATCCAGTTGCAGTTATGGGCAGCTATGTTCACAGCCACTAGTGATTCTCACAAGCTACAGCATCTGCCCTGCAGCTGTTCCAGTAGAAATAGGACATGAGATCTATTTGCCCTCAAATCATCAGCCAATATTTTTTATTTCTGTGAGAGACACAATCTCTAAGTTATATAGAGATATCTATTGGGGGATTGGGTTTTGTTTGAAGCAGTTTTTAAGTGCAGGAAAGAGAAAGAGATGAACAAACTGCTTCAAAGCTTCCAAATGTAGATGTATGTTGTATATTTTGGGTTCTCTTATGGGTCAGGAAGAATTAGAAGCCTATTAAGATATAAAATATAAATAACATCTGGCTCAATGAGGCAGAAATTCAAGCCATGAAGGTAACATGAGCTAGCTATGTGTGTTTAGGGCAATGCCCATAAAAGATATCAGACTGAAGCATCCATCTTCTTTATATACATTAAAAAACCCCTATATATAGTCTTCCTAAAGCCTGGCTGTGCTACACCCCAGCAAGAACTTGGGACTTGTAAGTCAAAGAATAAATCAAGCGCAGAGTTTTCAAAGACAGCAACTTCAAGCAGGGATTTCTTCTGTTAATTGGCCTCCTCACACAAACCCACAGAATTAACACAGCTCTTTTTATTCCCTTCCAGCCACGAGTCAATCATAGCTCTTCTCCTGCCAACCTGAACAATATTTCACACCATCATTTTAACTTGAGGAAGGAAAAAGCCCTAAAGCCTCGAAGACATTCACTCTACTCAAGTAGTAACCATGCCTCTGAATGAGATAACTGAAGTTTTAGTTTGCAAATTAAGTGCATGGATTTGATCAGGATCAGACACCCACAGCAAAATCATTTACAAGCCCATAGAATATGTTTCATGTTTGGCAGCTTTTTCTCTTTGGCTTATAGAGGAAAAAAAAGTAATATCATGCACAAAACAAGAGCCCAAATTAGCAAGTATTTATGCTTGAGATGCCAACGCAGTTTCCAGAACAGACAATTTAATTAAAACAAGTATTTCACACCAGAATTCCACATTTGAAACAAATCTCAAGTCACTGTCAATGTGCCACAGTACACATAAGCTAAATACATCAAAATTCACCAAGGGAATTCTTCCTCTTGTTGCTTTTAAACCAGAATGCCAACAATTCATGAACACTAAGCACTAGAAGACTTTTTCCTCCAGCTCCTAGAAGCAAATGTTCTTTAATTCATTTTTATGTCTACATTTTCCATACATAGAGCTGCACATCTCTTATTCCTGTTGTATTATCAGTATCTTTCCTGCTTAAAGTGCTGCTGGAGCACTGTTTGAGCAAGGTAATTTTTTTTCCAAGTACCTGAAAAGATGGTAGTAAAAAGAAACATTGCCTAAATCCCAGTGGGTTTTATAATTCACTCAGCAGATCAGGGTTTGAAGCCATATCACACTCATATCACCATCAAAAGCTTCTTAATTCTGATGTAACCCCAAATTAGTCAGGATAAAAGAGTGAAAAGTCAAAAAGCAGCCTCAGAAACAGACTCCTGAAAGCCTAAACTCTCACCTACCTCCTCAGAGACAGGCACTGGGACACTGCATCTTCTTCAGACAAGGCTGAGTGCTCCTGGTATGTGGTTTACTGCTAATGCCTCATTGACACTGCAACTGTTTCACAGCAAACCTGCAGGGTAGAACAGACACCGGGTGTGCTTCGAATCCACTTTCCTAAACCAAAGCTAAAGGAGGACTTGTTTTTCCAGCTTTCTTAACATGCACCCGTGGAAAGAAGGACTATCTCTACCCTTACATCAAAATGATTACCTAATAAGCCAGCAACCAACAATTAAAACTACACACCTTCCACTCAAGAGAAGGAAGATAGCTACTTTCAACTAGGCTCTGCTTCAAAAGCAGTTACATAGTGGAACGTGCCCAGAGCAAACAGCAATTAACACCAACATTTACTGTTGTTCAGTCAACAGAATCCTGGCAGTAACACCTTCTGCTCTCGCAACACTGGTTGCAGCCTTAAAAAAACGACAGCAGCAACAAATATTGGTGTGATTTGGTCGCCAACAGTGCAGCTATACACTACAGGGAGGGATGCTTTGGAAATTGAATATATTCATGGCTTCTTTAGGTGGTTTGTTTGGTTTTTTTCCCCTTAAACAGCACAGCAAAAATCTGTGTTATAGATGTAGGTATGGGCTTGAAGTTGATCCAGGAAAAAAACAAAGAAACCAAAAAAAACCCCGATAAATCAAGAAATAAATTACCCACAACCTTAAAAAGCTTCCGATTGCCAAAAACTGTAGCGAACTGCGGGAGTT
>NW_008624918.1:25002-73131 GCF_000691845.1 Merops nubicus | reverse complement strand
GGCTGGGGCCGGGGCCGCTCCGCAGGAGGCGCGGGGCAGACCCCAAAGCGTTAGCACTGATCCCGGCACTGTCAGGCCTTTCGGTACATCGCTGGTTTTCCTTCCAGCTAAAGAAACTTTATCTGGTTGTTCATGTAAAATTAAGCTTAATGTGGCATTAAGATTCTATAAAATTATGCCTAGAGATGAGGAAACAAAGTGAACTCTGCGTAGCAGCTCAGCCTCTATTGATTTTTATGTGTGCCTTTCTCTGTTATCATTACTAAGCCGGTGACACTGTGAAGGGCACAATTATTTATGTTCCATCAAATTAGTAGGTAATTCAAATCCCTGACGAAATCTCAAGCAAAAATTACTGTCACTTTTACAGAAAGTCCTTCCAACACTTCGATTGGTCACTTACCCCTGCAAGAGCACTGTAAGAATACAAGAACTTCACAGAAAAATGAAAATCTACACAAAGAAAAAAAAAAAGAAGACCCAGCTCACCACTCACTCATCAGTACCATCCCTACATCTAACTGAGATTCACTGGCTTGGTCATCAACATGGGGGCAAGCCAGGGTGGGGGTCCTACACAGCATGGTGCAGAGTGAAGTCCTCATACAGGGGGACTCCTGGGGTCCCATACAGGACCAGGGCTTCGAGTACCACCACAAGGCAGACAAAGCAATGAGGCTGATCATGAGTGTTTGTGTGGGTGCGTAATTCCTCTGAAAACTGAATGACTGCAAGGAACGAGTGACTGTCCAGCACAACTCAGGAAGGATGCTCTGACAGTTGAAGGGGGAGAGAGACTGAAAACCACGAAAATCTTACTTAAATAGGTGTGTTGAGATGAGGCACATGGGAGGAGCAAAGCTGAAGGGCTGGTGATCTCTCCAGTCAGCAGAGAATATACAAATATTGTCTAATTGAAAAGCAAGGTAGTTATCTCAATGTTCATTTGTATTCTCGATTTCTGCACTTATAGGCACGTGCCTCTGTGTTGTGATGACCACCCTAAATCAACATGGGCATGGAAATGTTATAAAACGCAAAGAAACTTAAGGTTTCAATTTTGCCTTTCTCCAGTTCCTGTTGTCGGATCCTCGCTTGATCCAACCACTCTATCCAAAAACCACAAGAGTTTTCCTCTGTATTTTAGCCAAAAAGTCCATGTTGCCTTAGGGTCCCAGTTGAATGTGGCCAAACAGAAGGCAGGAAGAACCTCTTCAGATAAATTCATAAAAATGTGCTCATGTAAGATGCAAGTAAATTACATCAAGAAAAGACATGAGAGTGCCTGGAATAAAAGCTCACATCTTTACTATTATTCTATATAGCAACATTAAAAGCGAGATATGATATAAGAATTCTTCACTGAAGCGTTCCATCAATATTTAAGTTAGAGAACAATTTCTTTGAACAACTGCTTTGTAGGAGGAAATTCCCTTACTCTAGCCACCAAAAGAACCTTAGAAAAGGCCTTTAATCAGGGCCTTTGAAACAGGAAGGAAAGCAAAATTTTCCTCTTTTTCTTCCTTAATGTTTTGAAAAGGAAACAAGCTATTGAAATATATCAAGCTATTTCCTTTACTTGAAACACTAGCAGCCTTCTGTGCATTGTGAGTAAAACAAAAATAAATGCCTTTTATCCACCCAGATTTTGCTGCGGGTAGGCAGCACCAAGATGGACGAATCATTACGTGGACAGGGAATGACAACCTTGGGACCGTGTCACATCCTACCTCAAACAATTATTTTGGGGAATGGAATAATGCTCTTAGGAGACACTGGTGTGATTATCCACTGGCGGCTATTTTGGCTGCAGCAGCAAGGAGCAAGAGAGGGAGCAGGAAAAAACTGATGAGATGGCTAAAAAACTGTCACCCTCGCAGGGGGTAGAAAGTCTTGAAATAGAAGGCAGGCAAAAAACAAAGCTCAAGAGATCCTAGTCCAGTTAAATGGCAGCTTGACTTCAATGTCAGATTACATGGCCACTGAAAAATTCTTGCAGCCAAACTTGTCCTCGCTTTACTTTTGCTAGCCTGTTTTGTAACCCGGTGGGAGCTAGATAATAACATCTATTTTTTGGAAAACAACACAGTTTATCAGCTCAGTGTGTTGTTTTTACTTCACAGCAGAACACTTCAATTTATAAGCAGCAAAACCTATGGAAAATTCTCTAAATTAAGGACTTTATGGTATGTTATTATTTAACCCCTATTTTTCACTTTCTTTGGATTTATTAGTGTTACCAGTTGCAATGTTAAATGACTCTGAAAGTAGAGCAATTAATCCAAAATCCTATTTGTTTTAATCTAACACTGTCAACTAGTTTTAGGTTTGCAGTCAAGAGAAAAAAAATGTTTGTTAAGCTCTACAGCACTAGCTAATGTCTAAAGACAATTCTCAGAAAAGGTGCAAAGATGTTTTATCACAGCACTATAGATGGGACGGAGATTTATTATAGCACCTAGCACCATTCCAGCAGATGCCTTTTGAATTACAATGAGACTATTAAAACTTTACAAATCATTATATTAAAACCTGACAAGAGTACTTTGGGAACTGGAGCATCTTGATGTCATTGCTAATGATGCATTACCTGTTATAAGGTTGGAGGAAAATACCTAAGTAAAAACTGGTTATAAAAGTATAAAATATATTAATATTTATTTCAGTACCTGCTATAAGTTCAAGGATAATAGGTTTATATGCATCAGAACAGCCGAAGGATTGTATTTATGCCAGCATTAGAAAGATGTTCATCTACTGCAAAGTTTAATTAATTTTCATAGATAGTTAATTTTCTGTTTCATTATCAGCTCCCTAAATTTGAAAGACAAATAATTTATAAACAAACAGAAACTTCAGAGAGGAATATTTTTAGAGCAAACAGAAGATAAATAGCAGGAGTGAAGCATCAACGCTGCCTTCGAAGTACTAATATGAATGATATATTGTAGTAGGTTTTGATTGATAACTTAGACATTCTAGAGCACTGACTGAAAAGAAACAAATTGTTTACTGTTAACCCCAAACCATTTTCAGGTAACAAATGACTCCGATCTTTACCAATCAAATAACAGCTATGATGTCCTTAAACATCAGCGAATGAGGAATGTGCAGGCTCACCAAGTCCTTCCAGGGGTGACCTGATCCCTTAAGGACAATATTCCTGCCCTTCTCCCCTTCCCAGCAAGAATAAAGTTTAAGCAGCTACTTACCGTGATGTACGACGCCCTTCAACCCATGGATAATGGGATCCAGTGCTGGATTGTCCCTCTGACTGACCTACATGCAAAGGATACAGGATTGGTTACATCTATTCTGGCATCAGGCAGCACAGTGTCAGTTTAATCTTCTAAAGAGAAAAAAAAAGATGTTATCTAACAAGCTGCTTAGTTCTCACATTTACAATGGCTCTTCACCAAATGCCAAAGATACACGGCGTAATAAAATAAAGTAAGGAAGGTTAAATCAAAAGAAAGTGTCCCCTGAATTGATTAAAACATTAGCCATATTATCAGCCCAGCAAAGCCTAAAAACAGGGAGCCGATTTTTGTGGTGCTGCCACTGAAATCAGTGAGGCTGGACCCCTTTCAGCAGTAATGGAGCTGAGCCCTGGCATCTCTTTGCTATTCATATTTTTACATTTATTTAATGTAGGGTAACTTGGACAAGGGAGAGGGAAAAAAGTTTTGTGAGAGGATCTAGAAGAAGTCTCTAATTTTTGACAATGCAACTGCCTGCACTGGCAGACCAAACAGTGGTATCCTGCTTGACTTCTTCTATCACCTGTGTCTTCTGCAACACCTATCACCTGCCTTCTGCAACAGTGAGACCCAGCCCTAGAGAAAGGAGGGGATGGCAGCAGGAAGGATTAACCCTGTTGATCTCCACAATTCCCAAATTAAACCCATCACTTCAGTCACTTACTTGTAACACAGCCAAGGAATTTACAACGAATAATGCGATTTTTTTTAACCTTTTGCCTCTTCAGAGGTATTGAAGGAATAACTCTCAATTTCTGTGAACACGTTCCATCATTTAATCTACTTGCCAATTTACTTTTGGGAAATAAATACTGGCAAGTACCTCATTCATGTGGTACATTTTTCTTTTTTTTTTTGCCACCAGTCAGTATCAGAAGCCTGAGCAGGGTTGATCATTTTCAGATGGACTGCTCCCAATGGACAAACATAGTGAATGTAAAAGAGCTCCTTTGTACTTTGCTGCCTGCCCATGATCTCAATGTCATGAGGCAAAAGAGTTTATAATTGCTCTATGGCTGTATATTAGCATATAAGGAAAGGAGTAGAGACAAAAGAAGAAATGTCTGAGAGAGGACCTTGTGCCCAGCAGGGAAAACACCATCATATGAAGTGCAGAACCAGTTTGGAGCACACTCGGGAAAAGGACATAATTGACCAAAGAACATCAAAAAATGCATTATTATAAGAAAAAATCACAAATTTTAACGGATTGAGGAGAAAACTGGAATCTACTGCCCAAGTTTCACAAGTAGAAGCACGTCTCTTCTCACCCTTCCTCCCCGTGACTAATTAGGAATCTTAGAAAACCTCATTATCTTCTTAGTGAACCGTGTTGAAAAAAACCTACGACAAACCACCTTTCTCTTGTTTTTTTTTTTCTGTTTATTTGGCCTTTGAACTACTCTGCTGTGTTCAGGACACATTTTCATGCTCTTGTCTAGAGACAAAATGGATTGTTTCGGTTTGGTGTTTTAAATGGAAATTGAAGATCCTTTTCTCATCCAGGAGTTGCAACCATCAGGTGGGGCAAGATATGCAACACAATTATGAAAGCAGCAACAGCAGCTTTGAAAAATATACAGCTTAGATGTTACTGGCAATAATATTATTAGCCCTGAAGGGTGTAAGCTCTTTGAAGCATGAACTTCTTTGTGCCCAAAGGGGTGCTCTGTACACTTTGGATTCCGTATAAACAATCACAGTACACTGAACCCAATGACCCACTTTGTAGGTTCTGTCTGGCTTCTGGCAAATCAACAGTAAACTCCACAAAGGAAGACCTGTTGCAAGACACGTTCCTGCATCTTCTCCGTTTATTCAGATTTCTCCAAGCTGTGGCTACCACAAGAAGCCCAACATTAAAAAAACTACCAGCAATTTAGTACAAGACTGTAAGAAAAAAAACCCCTTGCACTGGACCTGAACAATGGTTTTTTATTGCTGCATAATTGTTAAGTTGTAAAGAGTTTGATTTTGTTTGCTTTGTTTTTATTTCTGGTGACAGCTGCAATCATTTTGAGGAAAGCAAATAGATGGAAAGAATCCTAAAGGTTAAAACTCTTCCTTTTGGGATTTTCTGTCAAAGTAGATCAATTCTTAACCTCAGCCTTGGCAGTGCTCCTTTAATCTGCTGAGGTGGTATGCCTGTATAGATCCAGCCACGCAATCATTTGATAGCATATTCTGCAAATGTGCTGTGTTCTTCAATTGCATGAAATCAACAGTCATGTTATTTCTTTGGGGGCTGGAAAGCAAATGCTCCATGCATCTGTAACTGTGTCCTCTCTGAAGGCATGGGGAGTGGGATCTCACCTTTCTTTAAAAATCCTGTGCAAAGAAGTACCACTTGCAGTGATGTCACTTCAGACCTGTATGGGATATAGCCTTATTTTCTTCCAGATGCTTTCCCCCTTTTTTCTTTATACTCACACTGTTCTTCCACACCTCACTACAACTGCTTCAGGATCTTGGCAAGACCATTAGAAAAGTTTCCTCATTTTGTGGAATTGTTTGGGCTTCTGAGCAAAACTTTTTTTACATCTTTTTTTTTTTCTCCTTCAAGTTCTTATAAAAAAACAAACCCTAACCTACCGTGAATTTCTTCTCTATTTTTTTGCACTTCTATGTATCCTTTTTCTGCCTGTGTTTGTAGAGAAAAAGGAGGTTTCTGAAGCCCAAAATGTCAAGTTCTATCCCCATTGCTGTACATCTCTGGCTTAACTGGCCCGGAGCTACCATGCTGGTTGAGATCAGAGATTCACCCACACAAGAATCCTGTCTCTGACAACAGCTGATACTTAAAAGCAAGGAAGGGTAAAAAAAAAGCAGAAGAAAATAAAAAGGACAAAAATCTCTACAATAAGAAGTGTCCTTCTGACCTCCTTTATGATTCCATGTCATGAAGCTTGAGCTTACATCTTTCTACAAACTGTTTTTATCTTTCTCTGTTATGCTGCTCTATATTACAGCAGTGTATTTATTATCTTATGAATATATCCTGAAAGAAAACAGCAACGAATTCTTCAGATGGACTTTACAAGCCACATTTCTTAGGATGCCTTGGCTGCAGAGTTAGAGAAAGACCATACATTTGCAACTGGGTCTCAGTACTTAGGCTTCACCCAACATATGCCTGCCAGAGCTGTGCAAAGCTTTTCTTCTCCTGTGAGAAAAGAGCAATGAGTTTCCCTCTCCTCCTTCAAGAGGTTAACACAGAAGAAACATCATGAATGAAAATTTCTCAAGCACAGGAATTTCACACACAAACACAAACCTGCTATGCTGGTGGTCATGAGTGTGCTGCACAGCAAGTATTAATGGACAGATGGAAAACCATCCTGAAATTGCCCTAAAATAGCCACAGTTACCACTACTACAAATGTTGTTTCCTGAACAAGATGCTTTTGCTCAAGACTAACTAACACTCTATAGGTCTCCAGTAAACAGGATAAATAATGCTTGTGTGCATCATTTATAATTGAAAAACGCTTGTAAACCTCTTCAGAAATAAATAGGTAACTATCATACTAAGTGCAAGGGAAAAATAAACACAGAGATATCATTAAGCAGTGTCTTGTGCTAACAGAGCTCTCGCCATAGGGTAAATATGGGGTGAACATGATGTGAGGAAGCAAAACCTCTGTTTATCATACTGGGTGACTTTGATACCTGGTGCACATGCCATTCCAAGTAGAATGAATGGCTTCATGTTAATGCAATGAATAAAACAGGCATCTGCAATGTAGGAAAAGGTAACGCACAAGTGACCCCATTTTTCAGTCATAAACCAGGGATGTTCTTCAAGTGAAGCCATGGTGGAAATCATTACCCTAGACAGCTTGCATCTACTTAGAGCTCCTGCATCTAATGCAGGGACTTAGAAATGATTCATTCCTCAGTGAACAACAAGGTTGATCAGTCACGAACCCTATTGACAACAGCATTAACACCCTTCAGTAGCACAACCTGTTGTCCCCTTGCTTGGAAGTGCTGTTCCTACAGCCTCACCCGCGGAGTCAAGAGGATAGGAGGCAGGCTAGGGAGCTAAGCATCTTCTCAGGAAAATGTTGTTAACACTCCAGAGAGGAAAGTTCCAGTGACCGAGCAGAGCAGGAGTGTGACAAGAGGCCAGACAGCATCAGAGCAAGGCTGACCATGCTAGTACAGGCACCAAACCACAGTGTGTAAAAACAAGACTTTACAGGGCAGATACTACTCTGAAGAAAGCCTCTGTGTTTCAGCAGTACTAAGCTCAGCATGTCCCAATGAGTTAAAAAAGCCCAGCCAGTTCTCATTCTCTGACATTCATTGTACATTAAGTAGCTGAAGCTCTCTGCTCATCTGATTATTTTATAGGACAAACTCAGAACCCTCCTGAAGTCTCTGATTTTACAAAAATCAGAAGAGTTGTAAAGTGTTCAAATTTATGACAGATACTACAAAATTTAAACCATATACTAAAGTCACATAAGTGCATGGTTGTCTTTCTGCTGGAAACAGTTTTGTAAAGCAGAAAGAATGTCTCAGGCAAAAAAATTTGAACTTAAAATGCTTATTTTAGGAACAAGAAAAACAAAAACAGGCGAACCCCCAAATATACACTGAGGCAGTAGAAAGGCCACACAGCAACACCAGATCTTACGTCCAAGACCCCTGCCCAAAGGGCCAGACTCTCCCCATTTCCCATTGGTCTGGGCAGCCTCTCCAAATGTTAGTTTATCCTCCCAGCAACCAACACGGGAAGGGCTGGGGAAAGCACCACAAAGGTCTCTAATGATCACTGGTACCAGTCACCTTGTGAAAAATAGGTGAGTATTAATAGCTTGAAGAGCTTCTGAGTAAGGAATATACTTTCCTTTTAAAAATCTGTTTAAATAGATCTGTTGTATTGAGGAAAAAGGTGCAGGGAAAAAAGAAGAGTAAACCCCACCTATCTGGGATGAGATGAAATACAAGCTTCTCTTTCATTTCCACCCAAAAAAAAGTCTCGCATTCAGACTTATTAAACTGTCATAAATTTGCAGCAACTGCTTTCAAGCTCATTAAATGGGCTCACAGACAGTATTGCAAAGCTTTTCAAAACGAAGGAGAATGCCACAGTCGGCTATATTGAAAGGCAAAATGACATGCATTTTGTGCAAGTCAGAGGAAAATGAATGGCAACAATTTTGTGATACAGTACCTGAGACTTTCCCCTCCGAATAGTGATATAATTTACTTTTCTCTCCCACTGCAACATTTGACCCTTGACTTGGAAACTAAATCTTCAATCTATCAAGCCTTACCCATCTGCTAAGTAAAATGGCCAAGACAATCTGCATGCCTTGAATTCGATATAGCCAGCTGCTCCCCGAGTGCTGTGGCATTAACATCCAGAGACCATCCTCCTGTGCTCTGGAGGACGGTGTCTGCCAGGGATGAATGACTACACACTTAGCCGTGGCAGCTGAAGCCAGTGACAATGGCTGACACAGAGAGATGCCCATGTGTCAAATTCTACTTTCAGTTACAACAGTGAAAGTCAGGGGTAATATTCCCCCAACTGCATGCCTTCAGCTCCCATTCAGCTCATGGTTAGGAGCTACAGCTTACCAGCCAAATGCTCAAGTCTCCAAACACTCTGTACAAACAACCAAGAAGAAAAAACCCCCACTATTGTAAATTAACTAGGTTGCAGAGATTAAATTGTCCTGCAGGGTTTCAGGACAATCAACACAGTTAAACAATTTATTCTTTTATCTGCTCAGTAGTGTTGGACAGATGCCAGCCCCAATCTCTTTGGGAAAGGACCCGATTTTCACTGTTTTAGAGCTGAAACGAGAAGAATCCCATTAATGCAAACATTATGCCACGCTATGTATTTTAACATCACAGCAACAGGATTTCAAAGTATCCAAGATAATTGCAGTCAAAAGAAAGATACTTTTCTCAGCAAAGGGAAAGTATTTGGCGTGTTGCTTGTGAAACTCTTCAAATTCGTGTCTTTGGGGCCAAATTCTTTCTGAGCTAGGTAACAGCTTGGGTAGGTCCTGCTCCTAACCCTTCTGAGCGACGCTGCTTTAACCCTGCATGGCTCTGGGGCATTGAGAAAGGATACATACCCTGCCTTTGTGGTATGCACCCGTCTGCTCTGCACAAAGCCCATTGTTTCACCTCTCTCTTCTCTCCCTTTTGAAGTCCACATTGTAAAATCTGGTTGTGGATAAACGTCCAATTTCTTAAACATTTCTGAATAAGCGGAAGTGAAAGATTTCAGCTGGACCCAGACTGTGGATGAACAGATATGAAAAGTTTACATGTGCTTTGCTTTGAAATACAGTAGGAAACGTTTATTTGGACCCTTTCAAGAGAACTGACGGGTGAGAAAGGATACTGGTTGATGCTACAGCACACTCAGCTATCAGTGAAGGCAAGAAAATGCCTACAGAGCTCCCAGCACAGTTTTTCACCTTCACAAGCACTAAATGATCCAAGAATGATATATTCCTGTTCCTCCACAGATGATATTTTCTTCCATCTCCCCCATATATGCTATAATTGCACATCTCCCATACAAGCTGATGCAAAAGGACAAATCTGGCCCAGAGCCTGAAGCCTGACAGAGGTGAGCTGGGAGATAGAAAGCATTTGCTGTGTAATGAATGGACTGCCCAAAGTAAGTATCCTGTAGAAAGTATTTGTAAGGGAAAACAAGAAATGGAACCAACCCCCCTAAAACTTCAAATTGCTGCTCATGTGTAAAATAAGGGAATAACAGGTACCCAGGCAAGTTGTGACAGCAAACCTTATGCTGGCACACGCACTATTTCACAAGATACTGCCATGACCTTTGATTTTTAAAAAAACGTGCATTAGAGCTGAGTTCGCCTTTGCCTTTGGCAACTGGTTTCAGGTTCAGTGATCTGAAGGCAAATTCTGTTGAGTTAAATCTGGGTTTTGGCCTTCAGGTGTTAATAATCCTGCTATGAATAAAAATCTACTGAAGTCACAGAGGTGCATATGCTGGCGGAGGGGGTGTTCCTAGATGTCTCATTCACTATGTTGTTTGAAGAGAGGAGAAAAAAAAAAAGTTAATGAGTCTTCCAATGATTATTTTAAACAGAGTAATGGGTGTGCATTGATCCTTCCAGCTAATTCCACTTTGAATAATACATCATTCTGACTGAAAGCTTGCTAGTGATGTATTAACTTCATATTTCATCACAGCTTTGGAGGGTATCTACAGTGAGATATTAACTAGCAGTGCCAAAGAGGAAGCTGAACTTTTTGTGTGTGTGTGTGTGTGTGTGTGTGGGGTTTGTTTGTTGTTTTCAAGTCCAAAATGGTTTTAAAAGCTATTGAACTGACTTGGGGTCATGTGTTCCAGTTGTCCTTTATCTTTGACTGAGTGCAATGTAGCTCCATGCAACCACAGCTCCTCTCAGCCTTAGCTTACCCCCTCCATTCCTCTGTACCTTCTGCCTCTGGACCTGAGTGAGTTACAGACATCCTGGGATAAGGATGGGACAAACTAGGTTATAGATCAGCAGCTTCCACTTTTATTACGTCCAGTAGGGATGCTTGAAAATACAAGAAGCATAAACAGTCACTTTTACAGTAACCAAAGGTTGGCTGAAATATCAATGTCATAAAAAGAGCAAAGGGACAGCACAGGCTACCTCAGAAGAACCACGCGACAGAATTTGCACAGCACGTTACGAGGCAACATGCTAATATAAGAGACTGTCTCAAAAAAACCCACGAGCATGAAACTCAGAGGCAAAGTTAAGTACTGCTTAATAACTCAGCTCAGAGTACGCCGTGTGTGAGCACAGTGAGTTTCTTTGTTAGCGGGTGGAGGCATCGATCCTGCGCTGTACACACGCTGGCAGCTGAGTGATCAGCTCACTGGGCTGAGGAAGACTCTGCAGCACCCTGCCCGCAGCACTACCTCCACTCACTGTCACAAGATTTGCAGCCACCAGGATGGTAAGAAACAGCCAGCAAATGTATTTTCCTTTCTTTTTGTAAGCCATTTGTTTGCCCCAAATTTGACTCACTCTATTGATAAAGGCAGGCATTCTTTTCCCCAAAGTATTCTTGCACTTCGGTAGCATGATGCAGCTAATTTACTGCAAGTGAACAGCACATTCAATTAACAAATTATTGAAAGACCTTAATATGCATATATCTGAGGAAAACCAAAAGATACCTGCAGCCCAAGCAGCGCAAAAGCACAATCTGATTAGGAGCAACAGAATATCTAAGATACAAAGCTCTGTAAAAGACAAAAATGAAATTGCAACACAGAGCAGAGACAGCTTCAGTGGCAGCTACTCCAAGCTGGGAAAGCTTGATTGATAGACTGCACCATCTGCAGCTGCGCAAAAGGAGTCTGGAGGAGCTGCAAGTTTATTTAAAGCAATTTTGGTGCACTGAGCCTACTTGTTCTCCTTTGAGAAAATAATATGATTTCTTCATAGAGCATGTAGTCTACTTATTTAAGCAGCAGTGTGCAAGATCTCTCAATCCTACCAGCAGTTCAGCTGGAAAAATGACACACCAGGGGGTAACATTTTATCAGGATGGAGGCTATTTTATAAAAACTGCCATCAGTTATAAACTGTTCTCACTATCACTTTCCGTTTCTAGTGCGAATATGGGATTCGAGGTTAAAAAAAAAAAAAAAAAAAAAGAAAAACGTAGTCTCTTTTTAGCGTTTTCACAATCTGCTCAAGTTATGGGAGTTTTTAAGTAAAAATAACCATTTTGACCTAAGTAGGGAGGAAAATGAAATGGCGTAATGAAAAAAATAAAGCAAGCACTATAGCCAGATCATCCTACAGAACCCACTCTTTGATACACAGCTTCACACATTTGGAGAGGCTAAACTCAAAACTGTGAAACCAAGAATGGAAGTTAGATTTCATTTTCTAATGTTCCTGGCTTGAATTTGGTACAAACGTGTGCAACTGAGAAAAAAAAAAATATCTTCAGCTTTTTTTTTTTTTTTTTTTTTTTTTTTTTAAAAAAAAAAAGAAAACAATGAAATCTGGTGGCTAGACAAGAAAAATGTGCTCGGCAGTATGCAAAGGGTAGAAGGGAACTGCTCAGATGGACACCTGGAACCCCAGCATTTTGCAGGGAGTTGTAATTTAATTGCTCCAACACAGCTTGCCTAGGACGTAGCAAAGACTTCCAGCCTTTTCGCTCTCTTCCAACCAACACAAAGGATTTGGGTGAGGGAGGTCACAACAATCACCCCTTTAAAATGAAGAAAAGGCGTCATCTCAGATTCCCAGCATCTTTCATTCATTCCACATGAAATTCCACATTTTTTTCTGCCCAAGCATTGCCCTGGGCTCACTTCCCCACAACAGCAGCAGCTCCCTCCAGCCCGCCGGTACAAGATGACTCAATCCGGCATCTATGAGTCACAAACACAAAGGATGCAGAAATGTCAATTAAGTTACTTGCACAGCCACTTCCCCTTATGACAACCACACCTCAGTTCACAATTAAATTAGAAATCCAGTGAAAACGAATTCTTGTAGGGCAGATTTTTTTTTTTATGTCCTGCTTTGAAACATCAAACTCCAATGTTGTTTGCTTCCCATCTCTTTTACCTCATTTTTAAGGAGGTTGGTGTTAACTGATCTTGTGAAACTGCTGCAGGGATTTCTGCTGCAGCAAATTCCCCATGTCTAATGTAGCAGAGATAGTCTGGGAGGGCTCTCATGATTCCAGGCAGTTTTGCAGTACAAGAACCCAATGTTAGACCAGAGGTTTTCATTAATAGCTTTCTGGCACAAGAGGATGTCTGGCAACTATGGTACATTTTTCATATTTGTAACTCTCTTTCAAGCAAATTCTTCCATTTTTACTTTGTAAATTTTCAGTGTTATTTAAGTTCTTGCAGATGTGTGCAGCTTTGCAAAATGCTATGAACTTGCACAGTTCAGTGCTCACAGAAAGCAATAGCTAATCCTCAGAGTTTCCTCACTTCTGCCTCTGCTCTCATCTCTTGAGTTGCCTCCCTCTTCCATCGCCCACCTGCCACATCCTCCTCACTTTCTCTTCCCACCCAGTGAGCTGTTTCTGTCTCCTCCAACGCTACAGCATCCTCTCTTCTCAAACTGTTCCACATATTCCCTTGCACACCCCTGCATGACTCTGCCACCTCCTCCTCTCCATCTCCTGCCTCCTGAATCACCTAGGAAGTCCATGTTCTCTTCCACCCCTAGCTGGACGTCCTTTATAGAGAAAGGAAAAAGAAGTAGCATTGGCTACTAAGAGTGGCAAGTGGGCTCACCCTGCAGATGCCAGCAGACAGCATGCCAAGGACACCAGCTGCAGGACTGCCAAGGACTCCATAGCTAGTGGGCACGAAGAGCTGGTGCACCAAGAGCCACATCCTTGAGCCAGGCTGGGTACCAGCAGCAGGGCAGTCAAGGCAGTAGAGCTCCCAGAAGCAGGTGAGATGAGGAAGTCCTCATCTCAACTTCTTTCCACTGAATTAAGAGGGGCAGAATGTAGCCTGCAATTTTCTTCTCGGCTGCTTCTAAGCTACTCAAGTTCCTGCAGCAGCAAAAGTACAGCTCAAAGCTCTCCCATTTCACCTGGAGTAACACTACACACAACAGTGAGGATTATATGTCAAGCTGTTTGTTTTTCATTTGGTTAGAATGACCCAACAATTCACTCAGTTCCTTACAAAAACATTTCAACAAGTATCATGGCTTGTGTTTAGAGGAAATGGGGAAACTATGGTTCAGAAAAAAAGCACTTAGAACACAAGTGCATTAAAAGCCTGGGAAACATTCAGTTTGGGGCAGCAGTTTCTTCTTATTGAAATACAAAGAAATACAAAACCTAACATGACATGTGTGCTTGTTTCAGGATGTTCTACATTTCAGCAGCAGCAAAGTGAGCGCTATTCAATCACTGTGAGTAGGTGATAGTTTTAAAGCCACAGAACTCCTCAGGATGCTCTAGCCTTCATACCTCCACTCCACGGGCTTCTTACAGCCTTCCGGTGCTCCTGTGGAGCATGACCCATCTGTGGAGGGGGTTTTCAAGCTCTGCCTCTGGTCAGGAAGCCCTCCTCCTACACAGGATGTAACTTCAAAATTACCAGAATCTCAAAATCTCATGGAAAAGCGTTAGAGAAGAAATAAAATGCAACTGAATAAGGTTTAAAACAAAACTTAAAACACGGTTGGAACATAAGGTGCTCTTTGAACAAGTCTAGTCTGACCCAGAGCAGTGAAGGTGCTTCCTGCAGGTGGGTGTACACAGGAACGCTCTCAGGAAGAGTCTTCAGTCTCCTCTCCTCTCACACACTCTCTGAATCTGCTTGCCAGAGAACCTGCCTATTAGTTTGAGGTGTTTACTTGCTTCTTTTTTATTTCTTTTCACACCCCAGCACTTTAACTCCTGGGTGTCCAAAGATCACATGTGTTTGTTATGATCCTATCACCAGCACTATGGCCAGTCAGCTGGACCATCCAGACTCCTGGCACATGCTTTGCCATGACCCCAGTTTTAGTATCTATCTCTAGAAAAGTTTTTACCTCTCTTCTCAAAACTTGTCAGGCTGCATTGTCCTTTAATGTCACCACCCTCACATAACCACCTCTGGCTGATATCACAACCTGCATTAGGCTTTTCCCCACCAAAAGCTTGAGCTGGTATGGAGTGACCTAAAAAGCCAATGCTCTGTGAGGGCAACCCTCCGAGGGCTGGCACAGAGCCAGCTGTGCTCCCTGCCACCTTGCACAGGCAATTCTCCCCAAAACGCCCGAGACCCAAGACAGTTTGAATTCCAGCCCAGCTGTAATATACACATGAGGAGCACTGCACTGACAACGGCTGTGACGATGAGAGGTTTTCCAGAGCTAATGGTAGCAAGCATCATGTGCTGGAAAGCTTGATGCCATACCACCCCATGTTCTCTGCAGACTGGCCTGTAACCCCAGCACACTGGTATGACCATCTGCATTTGCAGCTCTGTCTACACTCAGATTTGGGAGCAGTGAATATTTTTATATATGGCACGACGAGGAAGGCATTAAAAAAAATCTTCTATTTTTAGGAGTAAGATGTTAGTTATATGCCTCAGATGCAACGCGAGCAGTAATAAATGCAGAAAGAGGGTACTTCCTAAAATGTAGGCACAGGCTGAGCACTCACGACATAAACGCAGTATTAAAAAAAAACCTGCTTCTGACACAAGAACAGCTGACAGAGATAATCTCCATAGCTCAGCAAGAATTTATATCGCCTTTCAGCAACTCTGTTAGACAGGTGTGGTAGCAGGCAGCTGTACTGCGTGCACAGACCAACTTTCTCTGACTCCTGAGTGCCCATATGGCTCTGCAGCACACCGAGGTGGTGCCACCTGCCCAGGCATCACCCCCCTCTCCCACCACCATCTGGCCACAGAGCAGTACCGGTACCGACCTGAGGGGTAGCGCAGAGCCGGTCTAGATAATGAGTGAGTTCAGACTCAAAAATGATGAGAGTTTCCTTCCACAACACAGGGACCACCAAACAGCTCTACCTAGACAGGTTAAAAAGCCAGTTTTAATGCCTGCCTTTCATTCTCTGCCCAAGTTATGAGAAGAGACAAGTCTAGCCATAAGGCAGGGTGGGCCGTGTGCTATTAGAGAAGGTAAGCTTATTAGCTGAAATATAATAAATCTCTGTAGATACCTGGAATGGCAGAAGGCAACAGTTTGCTTAGCCATATCGCTGGAAATGAGTTGGCAAGAGGAGAGCATTCCACAACCTTAACCCAACACTTAATTTGACTGGTATGCGCTTTGGGAGAGTACTTAACGAGGCTGGTTCACCCAAGGAGGGAACTATCTGTCTGCTCATGTCTTCCATCCAATGCAGCAGGATATAAAAGCGTGTGTTTTTAGCAGTTTAGAATACAAAATGCAGAAAACAAAATCTTTGAGAAGTGATTGATACAGTCTAATCATGTTTCACACAAGAGCATTTCAAATTACGTTAGACGTTTTTATAGGATGCAGATATGATAAAAAGGTTTGCCAGGTGGCAAGGAAGGCAGGGGGGAAGGAGGAGAAAGAAAACAATTTTATTTTGACTGCTTCTAATGAACAGGCATGTGCATAATGCCATACAAACCACAGATAAAATATATACTAAAAAAATTACTAGCTTAGCCGTTAGAGTTATGGAGCTTTGCTTTTTTGCTCACCCATACAGCTGGTTTTAAGTATTGATCTGGTAGCATGATCCTGAGAGAAAATAAATATCAAAAGGGGTGATTTAATTCAATCATCCTGATTCCTGCATAACAGGATCCTATTTCTTCAAAAACCCAGAAAGCACTAACTTAAGTGAAGCTTACAGATCAGCTAATATATTTACAGCCTTAAAATAACATGAGACACACCATAAAATATACTGAGATCCAAAGTTAATCTCTTTTAGCAATATTCTTGCAGCAACTAAAGATGAATTTTACGCTGAAAAATCCATTTTGTCAGGAGCAAGACTGAGCTTTCTAATAACCAAGCTACTTTCTAATGTGGTACATCATTTTACTTTATTCATAAAGAACAGTTTGCCAAATCTCCAGTTAGGCTTCATTTGATACAGTACAGATGTTGCAAAACCAATACCTTCTTTCAGAAAGTCTCTTTACTCTCGATAATGACTGTATTAAAATGCATTTTTGATGCACAGAAGTGGTACGGTTACAATCAGCAGCTAAATACTTTTCTGATGGTATCAGCCAGGCAGCTTTTCATTTGCTTCTCAGTGCTTCCAGAGCTGTGAAACAAACACCAAAAGCTCATAGGAAAAACCCTGCTCCATCTGGCAAGCCTCACTGTTCAGAGGTGTTGGGAACAGGTTTAAGAAATCTTTAACACATATTTCAATTTTCGGCAGAGAATAAGATGGTGATTTGCATTTTTGACTCTCATCTATCTCCAGTAGACCTTACTGAGTATAAAAGCACATTGCAGCTTCTTTGCTGTTTTTGTTCTGGGAACTCTCATACAGGCAGACCCGAACTTAAAACAAAAGGAGGCTTACTATTACTCAAACTGGCATAATTTAGCTAATTTCAGACTCCTCACCTCAGTTGGATTAGTGTGCTTTTCAGAGAATCTCAGATGTAGAAGATACATCTGAAAGCTACTAAAATTATGTTGTAAAAGGGTTCCCAGGCTTACACCTTTTGAGAAGTGCTGCGCGTCGTCCCCCCCCCCCCCCCCCCTTTCCACCCTATAAACTTGAAGATTTCTGATTTAGATTCACAGGAGGTAAAACATCAGATACAAGGATTGCTCTGGGCAAGCCGCCATCTCGGCTGTAGAATTATTTTGGGGGTGATATGCCATCAGCATTATCAGTTAAGCCATCAGCCATACATACAAATGTCTACCTCTGTACAAAGACATAAAGAAAAAGATCAGTCTAGACTCTGATTTACTTTCATTGCCTTTCTTTGACCCCTGGAAAGAAAACCACCAGCTCACAAACCCCATGATAATCATCTGTTCCACAGCCGTCCTGCAGCACAGAAACTACAGATGACAAAAACCAGCAACAACTCGACCCTCCGGCAGTAACCTGTAACACTGGATTTGCAGTAATTTAGGATAGGTAATAATTAAATTACTACGGGATATTTTCCTGTGTGCTTACTCTCCATCATGTGTGATGCTTAGGAATTATACAGGACACCACACCTATCACTGGTAATAACTGGGGTGGTGCTTACATGGACACGCTAGTCTCACGCTAATCCATGTGGTCCCCAAAAGGGGTGAGCAACACCCTCTGTTCTCAACCACTCCTCTTCCCTCCCTTGCATGTTTCCATGCTTTCACATCACACATGGTCTGGAAAAAACACACTGACATTTCAGTCAGACCTGTTCTGACTTGTCTACGGATGGATGGGGTGGGCAGCGCAGAAGGTGGCAGAATTAGGGTGACCACGTAACCAGCTCACTGAGAGTACAAAAGTGACACGTTCCATTTATTTGTAGAACACAAGCCCTAAGTGATTCTTACATCTCACAGCAACCTATTAACAGAAAGAGACTTTGTGAATGGAGTATCTGGGTAAACACTTCAAACAAACACATAAATTATGCATAGTCGGTACACTTCTTCTACCTTAGGGATCAAATTGAAACGAGACTAAAGAATTATGTTTTATTTGTATTAAAAATGTATTAGTTGCTGTCCGAGAAGGTTTTCCAGAACATTTGGTATGCTACCCAGGAAATTCTGTCTGAAGCTTGCATTGTTTATTATTGCCAATAGTAGGAGAAACTTGGCACTGTTACATCTGAGAACTATACTAATAATTCTTCAGGCAGAACAGCTTAAATTTAATAAGAATAACTTTTCCATCTGAGCTAGAAGATCTAAAGGCAAAGGAAGCCCCAATTTTACCCGTCTATTTTATATACTCAGACTTTACAACCAATCTCTTTTTTATGGTACAAAGTGAAACTAGGCAATCATTTATGAATAGATCCTGTGCTCACCTTCACTTAGAATGTGCTGTAACACTAACTGGTAACCAGAGACATATGAAGGCTCTACAGTTTCATGAAAGATCCGGAGGATGAAAACAAGAGTAATTTTTCTAAGTGGTAAATCCTGTGCAAAATCCTGCAGAACTGAGCAACACGTGGACTGGGGAGCTCGAGTTTCCTGACTGAAATGTTAGACTTCTCCATCTGCACCCCATGAATGTAAACCACATGTAATACACTTGATTAGGCCTCTGAGAGACAAATGGGGTACGAGTCTTGAATTGCTACAGAGGATGGTTTTTGCAGAAAGAGAAATGGAATTAGTTTTTTAAAAAGAAGTAGGCAGACAGGCATAAAAGATTATCTTCTGGGAATCTGGGCTGGATGTTTGACAACAGAGAGAAAACATGGATTTATCAGAGACAGTAGCTCTGTTTGGGAGAGAGAAGAAAGGAGATGAACGTACAGCTTTAGGTCTCCTTGGATTCTATAAGCAAAACCAATTCTAGCAAAACTCTCCAAAGCCTTGGATAGCAAAAAAGAGATGCTTTATTTCCAGCTTCTCTTTCTCTCTCTTAAACAGAAAAGGTCAAGTCAAAACATAGCAGATTTGGAACATGAAAGAAGGATGAGGACGAAGCAGTCATTGCTATCACAGAGAAGAGAAGGGTACCTGCAGCAAAGAAAACAAGCCACGTTCAATGGCTTCTCCATACTTAGAGACACAAAGAAAGACTCTACAAGGGGCTGTGTCCCCTAAAGAAGACAACAGGTGAGTGACAGGAGCTTGTGTGAAGGCCAGAGGTCCCTCCACTGTGACCCAGCTCTCACAGCATCCAGCAATAGGTCTGCTTTGTGAAGTCTGAAAAAATGACAAAGTGATGAATCAACAAAGCACACCAGAGTAAAATGCAAAAAGCATTACTGTAGTTAGGGAACTAATTTGTTTTTCAGTCTAATGGTTATAATCAGCAGACTTCCTGAGTATCAATCTTCCTGAACCACAGAGGGGGTGAGATTATAGACTGACGACTGTAATTTTTACATATTAGACAACTAAGTGTCATTTTCAGAAGTCTGGTAATGAAAACTCCACAAGATATTTTTCTATCAATTTAAAGATTTTTATGGCATGGCTACAAAAGTGATTTTTTTTTTTAAAGGATATTTTTAAATCACAGAGAAGTAAATTACTGTGTTTAAGATGCTGACATTAGACACTATAAATATTTCTGAACTGACTCCACTTTTGAACATCAAGGGTGAGAGGAAGGAAAGGGAGGCAGAAAAATACACAAACGCATGCTGATAGAATTCTTAGGGCAAGTTATTAAAATAAAACCACTAAAATATAAGGGGACAATTATGAGAATTAAGACTAACAAATTGGTATGTAATTTAATGAAGCAAGTTAATAATAGCATCCCACTTGGGATTAATCGTAATATATTAATCAATTAAGAAACACGGGGAAAGCAAAAAAATCTGCAAGGCAAAAACAAGTACAATGCTGAAAACTGAAAGATAGTGACCCTGACACTCAAAAGAAAGTTAAACTGGAAGAGTGCAGACGTGTACTCCCCACGCATTGCACACAACTGGCTCTCATTAATGGTTACCACAGACAGCTCCAGATATTGAGGACAGCCTCTATGAAGTATACAGAGTATTTTTCACATCTGTAGCACCGTACAACTTTGGAATCCAAGTCCTCTCAACAGCAAGAAAGTTTACAGTTCCTTCCCAGCATCAGTAATTCTGATGTTTCCATTAAACAAGTCAGAGCAATTGATCACAATTTATCACAAAACCCCCAAAGTTACTTGATAACCCATCACCACTGTTGGCCACCCTCTTTGCTACTAAAACCAAACCAGAGAAGTGACAGCACACACTCTGAGTTATGGTCGCAGACTCTGCAGTTAAGAAAGCATTTACAGTGCATTTGGAAACAAACCAAATCATCTAATTTTTACCTTCAATTAGATTTTTTCCAGGCACTTTGGAAGCTGCATTTCTCTAGATATATCTGACATTAAAAAGAAAATAGAAGTCAAAGACTCTCTGCACTCTGGTATTTAGCTCTGTACTGTAAAAAGGGCTGACTGCCTGATACCATTTTCTGTACAGCCCATACTCTTTAAACCTCAACCTAACAAAAGGCTTTAATTGAAATTATTGCATTTTGGAGGTCATCTGATATAAAATCTGGCTTCCTGCTCTTCTGCCTCATTGGAAAATACCATGAATGAGTTCATAGTACTGAAAGAGAAGGGAAAGGAAGATGACTGTTTGGGCACTGAAGAAGATAAGTGTGCATAAGGTAGATTATCTTTCTACACCGCACAGTCAGCCTGTGGATAGAAAAGTTTCAACACAGCAGGTTGCAGCCATCATGATCTAGAGACTGCAAATGCCTCTTGGCAGAACACAGGCAAGCAGAAGTGGAACGATGTGTTTGCTTCCAAGAACGATCTGTTTCAGCCGCCCTGTCAGTCTGTCTGCCTCCAAATCCAGCCCCCCTTTCACTCACGAATTTGTACCTCATTCCTCCAAGCACACTTGCTCAGGATGTTCCGGCTGCTGTGTGAACACCTCTGCTCTTAGCACTCCTAGATTTAGCCATGTGGGCTCCTTCTCATGGATAAGCCATGACAAATGTACAGCTGTGTGAAGGAGGAAGCCCAAGCCCACGGTACCCTGCAAATCAAGAGAAACTCTGCTTGTGTTCGTATGGGATTTAAAATGAGGGGTTACCAGGAGCCCATCCTCTACACAGCAACCCCAGCAGTAAAGGTACATATAGGAGCTTTTCTCAATGGACAGGAAATTTGGATTATTGAAGATAACTCAGTGCTGGAAGAAAAAAAAAAACCCACCAAAACACATGAAAAATCAAGCAACAAGTAAAAGGGCTACTGTTTCTTCAGTGCAACTCAGCTCACTAACAAAGTCTCGTTCCTTGAACCTAGCAGCACCAGGCTCACAGCTTTGACCCCTGTGCTCCCCAAAACACTCATGGCTTTAGCTCAGTGAAGTCCCAGGGCTCACCCCAGCATTCTGCTGCTTCCTCACCTGCTTCTCTATTGTCCTTCAAGCAAGGAACTTCAATAACTGGATGCAGCCCTGCCCATCTCACAATAGCATCTTACTCCACAGCTAAAAACCTTTTGAAGCGTCTGTATAAAACTCAATACTTAATCAGGAATTGTTTGCTTAGTACTTTCGAGAGCCACCCCACTCATTTATGTGCTAACATAAAGGATGAAGAACTTTATTACAGAAGCCTTTATTTTTTAAAAAAATCTCTGCTGTAAACAGGAATTTTACACTAAACATAATGTGAAGCATAAAAAATGTGGACAAAGGTATGGATCAAAATAAAGTTAAAGCCTCATCGTTAAACACTTGAAACTCGATAATCACCAAAATTGAAACTATATATATATATTTTTATTCACAGAGCTATTCCCCATCTGTTCTCCCCTTTCTTTCTTCTTTTACATAAAATATTCAAAAATATTCATATTTCCCAAAGAAACTTTCAACAGAAGCTGAAATAAAAATCTGAATTTTGGGCCTAGTTTGGAAAAAAAAATTGTTTTCCTTAATGGAAGGTACAATATATTTTTTAGAAACAGACTTTTTCCACAAATTTTTGCCTTCTACCCAAACTCAAGGTCCAGTCAAAAGGCTTTCATTGCAAGTGTTTCGATCAGCCTGAGTACTTATTGTTAGACACCCAAACTTGCATCTTTTGGCTCGAGACCACCTTTGGAGGCCGTTCATTGACATTTACATGCTGAACTCAATCCAAATACAACAGATTTTAAGAAGCTCTCATAACGTTACATTTAAATTCTCCAGGACTCAAGATCATTTTTTCTTTTTTTTTTTTGATAATTTCATCTCCATTTATTTACTGGGAAATCAAGAGAATTCTTTTCTGCTCCAGAGATGCTTCATGTTACTCTACGTCATTACACGTATTAAGTTGTTTTTCAGAAAAAAAGGTGGTCTCAGTGCTGTGTTTACTGTATCTACCTACTCTGATTTGGTCCTCCTTCATGTGTCTGAGTACCTACTTTGTATCTGTTATTCTTCAAGTATTTAAAGGCCCTAGTAATGCTTTTATTAGTTACAACTAATAGCTTTAAATAGCTGCAACAATATTAAAATGGTAGGAAACTGGACTTCAGAAAGAACATGTTTCAAAAGTGTTTTGCTTATATTCTACTGTGGGGAGAGTTACTAGTAAGTACACCTGTTTTGACAAATATAAATTATACTTTCCAAATGCATCGAATAAGCAGCTTTAGCCTGCACATATTTTCATGTTATGAAGATAATAAAAAATACCTGTACTAATTACTAAATAATACTGCTAATCAATACTAATAGTTTTATTATTCATAAGATATTATTAATAAAACACCATGGGTCCTAATGTAGCCATTAAAAGAATTAATACTGTAATTTAATTTTAAGGTCTTTACTTGTATCTGCAGTCTATTAAAATAAATGAAAAGCCTCTCAATGACTCCTGATGATGCCCTGCATGTTAATGATGCTACATGTTATTTGCACTACTCCAAATCACCTTTAAGATATTGTCTAAACATTAAAGCACTGATAATGCTTCATGTAGGTGGATGTAGCATTTCAGGAAGACTGCACACCTTCCTCTCCATTCTCATTTTCAAAATCAAGCTAGTTTTGCTCATTCTTTCAAAAAGCATTGTAGTAATGGAGAAGTGAAATGGGGCATGCAAGGGATCGAGCCAGGGACATGGGAACCCGATCTCCTACCAGGTAGGGATTTCTCAATAGCTACTGCATTTAAAGCACTTATTCACCAATTTTGGTCATGACAGAAAACACATGAAACAGTTAATGAAAGGGAAGAAGAGGGGAAAAAAACACTTCTGGGGAAGCTAGAAGCTGAATTCTGTTATTTGAGAAATACACATTAAAAAAGCACATATTTGTGCCAAATATTCAGTGGCTTTGATGATGTTCCACTGATCTGTGCTGTGTTTAGCTCATTTAGCTCCCTGTGAAAAGTTAGCTATTGATTAACTTCACAAAGCAGAGCAAGAACTACTACCAAAAAACCTTACAAAAAGCAAGGCCACAATTACTATTTGTTTTACTAAAGAACAAATCTCTGGATACATGAGTTAGTGGTAAATAAAAAGACATTTACACACAAATATACACATAGATCTAAAGGTACTACACACTATTTATTTTGAAAATCTTAAAAAAAATATTAGTATTGGAAAAGAGAATTAAAAATGGTGTCCCAAGAAAAAGCTGTAAAACCCGCGATTTTTATCTCAAATACTTTTGAAAATACTGCTAGTTGCATATTTGCTGCCAAGTACCTAATTACCTTTAAAAATCTATCCCTGCACTGCTAAAGCTCTTGAGCGATTGAGGTATCAACATCACTCATCATTATGAAGATAATTTTAATGATGAAAGCATTGCTAAAAGTTATTTTAAAATTCATTTTTACTTTAACTTCTTTAGAGATGATTTGTCTGAGTACCTGAAATATAGTAACTAATCGCTGATGGTTTTCTTTGCAAATAATAAAATAGATTTATATGCCCTCCCTGTAAGAAGAAGAATTCCATCACCTCCTCCTGAATTTCTCAGCTATCGAATATTTGATGAGTGCTCAGGGAATCAGTATTGTGTCTTTTCACAGCAGTAATCAAGGAATGAAGTATTCTCTGCCATAATGAATCTACCGCAGGCCCAAAAGATGAATATTTCAAATGCAAAAGCAATATGTTTGTTTTGAACACATTTAAGTTTGGCTTTAATAAAGAAAGTAGTGAAGTGTGCAATGAATTATATTGTTAGATGGTTAAAACAGACCCATGCAATATGTCTGAATGCACTTAATCCAAGTAACTACTCATTTTAAATGTGACTTCTACATACATATTACAAGTGTATATATGAACAGATGACTCGGGACCCAGTGAGAGATGCTGGATTTCCCCCTTCCACTCCTGGATTGCTTCAAAACTGGCTCAGCCTGACAATTAACCAAGGCCCAGAGCCAGAATATCGTTAAGTACAAGTTGAACATTATGTGAGCTGAAATTAAGCGTGTGCATCAACTATTCCAGTCAGCAGCATTTAAATGGAAACTCGTGTCCTTTTTAGATCTACGGGTCCTGCCAGACTGGCACCTGTGACGTGTTTCAGCAGCTCGCTGGGGCTCAGTGTGCAGCCACAGGCAACTTTTAAGAGGTTCACAACAGACTGCACCCTGCAGATGAGTCCTGTCACGGTGGTGTTACTATTTCTGCAAATTCAGAAGCCTTTTCTGCAGGCCAAGAGGATACTGTTGGCAGGAGGTAATGGAGGTGTGAAGTTGAACAGCTTCCACTAGTGCTAGTTTCACTTTGAGAATCATCAAGTAACCCAAATACTAACAGGAATGATCATATTGTTTTCTCCTGAAAAACTTGTCAGGAGACAAAGTGAAAACATTGGCATTATCTCATTTGTCTCCAGAAGATTCATAGTTTTGCTAAAAAGAACTCACTTGTTACCTTAACAACAAAAAAACCAAGAGCTTTTTGACTCACATTGCTGTTTAATACTCTGATGCCCTCTTCCTCTTGAAATGTTCTGATATTTTCACAGACACGCCCACTTTAAGAAAAACCCAATATTTTCTCACTGATTCCCCCACCCTCAATGGGCTTTAATAGCCATTATGCCTGACCCCAGCAAGCTGGAGTTTGCTTCTCCACTTTCTGGCTTGTTACAGCTTTTAAAATAATTTGAACTAGAAGGATCAACAGTTCCTAATTCACTCTGCTGCTCTCACTGGACCGTGGTGAGGGTGAAAGAGGATCTTGAAGGAAACACCACAGAATGGTGCAAGGTTTCATTTGTTTGCTGTTTGGTTTTTGCACAGTGAGGCACCTAATTCTACTCCAAACACACCCCTAGAGAACAAAAGTCTGCAGAAATTTTCAGCTGACCCAAATCATCTATTGCTGCACTCCCCTGTATATACAACAGTCCCCAGCACGATGCTTGAAGTGATATTACAGTCAGAAAAGGGACCAAGTATTACAGGACCCTGTTCCTCAGCATAGCTGTTCAGTGTACAGCTTGCACTCGAATGCAAAAAACAACTTTCAGAGCCCGTTTATGGATTTCAGGCTAGCTCATGTCATTTGCAAATTGAGAGTATCTGCTACAGAGTCCCCACAGTGCTATTTTATGAGACCCTCTGAGTGCCTACCCACAATGAAATATAGAGATGAGCAATTATAGCAGTTTGTATATGCAAGACTTATTTCCTGATTTTAGCTAGTAATTTTTCTTTTTTTTCAATTTGTCCGGTCAACTGACCTGCAGCATACAAACAGAAACAGAATTTATCAACAGAATTTGCAATGAAAGCAATGAGAAAAGCACAGATTTAATTTGTGCAATTACAACAAAGTTCCAAGTGCTTCAATTATCCAAGTTCAGAACCAATGTACTTTACCTGGAAATTGCCCCTGAAACAGTGAATTCAATAAGGAACATTCTTATATAGTCCAAGTTAAATTATTTAAAGAGGAGGAAAGAGGGTTCTTAATTATTTAATGTTTCACCAATAATTATATAGTTCAGTATAATGTTCACTCACTGGAGAACCTGATTTTCAAAGGAACATTTGCGAACATCAGTCAAACAAAAAACACCTGCCAGACTAGAAACTCAGTCAGCACAGTACACATGCATTCCAACAGAGCATTAACACATTAGCAAGAATCCAAATCTTGACTTACTGGCAAACCTATCCAGTAATTTCTGTGTTAAAATATTTACATAAAAAAGTGTGCACAATTCATTTTTCCAATATATTTTTAAAAAAACAGTATGACCTCTATTGCTACAATTTTTTTAAAACTGTGTTCTAGATAAATGAGTTAGAGATGGGAAACTCAGCTCTGGAAAACAGCAAACTAACTATAAAATTAATACTTGAATAGTCAAAGTTGCCAGTCAAAATCTGGCCATAGACATCTTAGGGACATTTCAATCAAAAGTTACTAAGAATCAGTCTTAAAAGACAGCTTTTAAATTAGCTGCATGAAGTACTAGCTATGGAAAGCTAATCCACATGGTGCCCTGGGGAGCAAGGTGAAAGGAGCACCAAGTATTTCTGAACGAAACTGTCTGTAAAGGTTTTCCCAAGTTGTGGCTCACCAGCTCCAGCACGCGATGTGTGGCTGAGGGAACTAAATGCCACCTTGGCCAAAATCAGCAGGGATCTGCAAAGGATTACTGCCATCAGTGAATGACCCTATGTACAAAAACTCAAGCTCTGTAGGACAAACTTTGGATCATCTTCATGATGGCCAGAACAGCAGTTGCCACACTGAAGCCTGAAGAGCTTACTTATGTGGTCCAAAATTCAGGATATACCCTGTGAGAATGGGGACCTGTGGCTCTACGACTCTTCCTTGACAGCATTCCATCTTGGCGCAGGAGCTATGCAGAACGAAGACCTGATATACTTAGAACTTTAACAATATACTAGTGATTAATCATTTCAACAAAAGACAACGTAAAAAATATCAAAAAAAACCCAAACCAAACCATTTCCTTGCAGCTGCAAAACAGGCTGTCCCTGGGTCACTTTGCCAAAGAATTTCTTTACCCCCTCCTCTCTGGAAGAGATCAGTGACTGCTTATCAGTAATGGCTTCAGATTTCATGGCTCCTGGAGCAGAGGAGCCCAGCTGCACCATCATCCAGACTTTACAGCCTAATGTCCTGTGGCCTGCAGGGCTAGAAATGATGAAAAGTATAGATTTCTGCTTCCCTGAGGGGACTGCAACACTTGATTGTGGTCTTAAAGAGCCTGAGGTCTCTTACAATCAAAGATGGCTTTTTTAACAGCATTACAGACTATTTTAGGTTATTTTTAGTGAGTTTAATGGCTCCCTTGGAATTGTTCAAAGTGGGACTTGCAGTAAGCGCAGCACCTGGCTTTGCAGGTGGGGAATACAAAACACAGTCCCACTACAATTTTAGGATCCTCTAAAAACAGGGTTTATGAAATAAACGTCACATACAGACTAGGAAATGGTGCAGCATGGGGTGATGCTTCACACCGTTATGTGAAGCACATCAGGATAATTTAGCAATTAAATTCCAGACAGATGATGCCACAACATGTACTGCACACCACGGCATAACACGTGCTCCTTCTGACACGGCCCGTGCACATAACGTGCAGCTCTTCACTGTGGGAGAAGTCAGGTAACGGTGCCTTTGGTTGTTCTGTTTCTAAACTTCTGTCTTGTAAGGCCAAATTCAATTTGCCCAATGCATCCCCCAGCACATCAAGATTAAGAAGCCTGGGGAATCATCCTGCTATGCCACTGTAAATTTCCGCAGCTCTGCCAACTCTACCCTAACATGAAACGCCACAGAAGTGCTCAGAACTCAACACTGATGAATTTAACATGCCCACTTCCACTAGCCCGATGTCAGCAGAGTTACAGCAATTTATGCAATACAAGGATCTGTCCTTTTCTCCTTATCAAAGCATTTGATCAAGATCAGTGACATGGAAAAAGACAACCTTACTTAATTTGAGCAGGAGAGTCAGGCTTGTCACTCTAACATCATAAGAAAAAGGGAGGTATTTACATATGGGTACTTGCATATTCTTTTTTATCTGACTTCACAAAGATAACAGTAAGATCATTTTCTTCCAGAGTAGAAACTAGTGTGAAGCCTCACAGAGGACCAGCATTTTCCCTTGCTCTTCCCTCCCTCCTTTCCTCTCTTTTGAAAAAGCAATACCCTGAGATATTTCAAATCTTCATCAGCCACTTCTCTGCCTGTGACAGCCTGGTGGTATGGAGTTGCTCCAACTGCCTCCGTTCAATTCACCCTCAAGTCAGAAAGGAAAAATTCCATTTCTGATGCCACCTGACAAAAACCTCAGTGCTGCACAGCACGGCCACGTGGCCTGAGCAGCCAGCCATCACGAGCAGCAGTCTCCACCCAGACCGAATAAATTCACTCCTGCGGAAACCTGGCCTGGTCAAGAACTTGCTACTATGACAATTTAGAAGAAGCTGCTACAGATAAGATTGATGAAACTTATTGATTCATTTTCTCTCAAACTATGTTTGAATTCTAAGTTTACTCTAAACAGAACAAGTTCATGTTGGTTTGTTAGTATTCCAGGGACTGCAGTAATGTGCTTCAGCAGTGAAGGAAGTTCCATGATAAATGTGTTCTCCAATCTGCATCTGTAAAGCAGCTATAAAATCAAAACAACTCATGCAAAATTTTTCATTATATTTTTACATATACTTATTTACATTTTAAATCACACATAGACAATATGAAATATCTTTTACTCAGACAGGTGGGAACAAGAAAACAGATGCATCCATTAAGCTTGAAACAATTCAATGAATTAAAGAGTACTTGGTGAATGCTTTGGTTTATGGATATAGCTCTTGTTTAAACTTACTTGAAAAAATACGGCCATGGCTCCTATCACCCTGTTTTCTAGAACTGCTATTCCAAAACTGTCAAAGTCATCAGGATTGTAGAAGTAAATTTGCATCTGTAAAAATTAAAAACAACAACAAAATCACATTAGTGTTGATTCATACAGATTTCCAATGAGGCAATGCATACAAGTCAAACATAAACCCAGTGTTACAAACCTGAGATAAAGGAATTCTGCTGAGCAGCATTGTTTAACTAGCATCTTGATTAATAGCAATGCTGCCCTACTGGGACAGTAACCAGGGAACAGAGTCAATGCGACGCATTTTAATACTATATCCAAGGATAAACAGTATGGTCATTCTGTTTAGATGGTAAGCTTTGTGCTTTCTGCCAGGATCTCTTCATTTCTTTGCTCATTGCAGGCTCATCGCCTGCTCTGTTAAATGTGCTAAACATATTTATCTCAAAAACCATAGAGAATTTTTGAAAAGGATTTCAATGTTTAGAGTTATTCCTTTACTCCTAAAGCAATTTGTAAGATAAAAGTCTGTCTCTGTAGCAATGCATTTTTATGAGCCTCTGATATTCAGGACTATCAGCTGGGGTCAGACTTCTCCCTGACTTCAGTTAAATTTCATTACTTTCATTTCCAAAGCATTATTACTCTGCAAAAATTATAAGCCAAACCAGATATTTTGATGCCATTTTAGGACAAACAATAAATATTAATAACTTGGCAAACCCAAACTGAAAGCAGGTGAGAACAATGATTGCCCCAAGAGAGCAAACGTCTGAATTACACAAATACAGGAGAGCCAAGAAATGTCTTCCTTCACCACTCTGTTGTTGAACAATTCCAGTTGGCTACACACACCATGAATAAGGGCAACTCACAGAGGCCTGTGGGCACTAGTGCTCTTCATTTCGTGTATGAGTCTTGTTCTATTCAGCACATTAGCTGAGCTCCCACTCCTGCCAGCCACCCAAACACTCTGCTCCTTCTCCAGCAGTTGCTCAACCTCTCTGTTCCCAAAGAAGCCCTTAGTGTTAGTCCATCTCTATCAGCCATAATTTACCTCAAAGGATCTGGTTTACATCCAAAACATGCAATGCTCCCTTCTCAACACCACACCATGCAGGTGTGTACGTTGCCACAGAACAAATTCAACATTGGTAATTTGTTGTACGTGAGCACTACACATTACAATTAAAAACATGTGTCTGATGGTAAGAGCCAAGCACAAGAACTGAGCTTAGCAGCAGTTGCTCTGGGGGTCATCCAGGGATGTTCCCGGATGGATTTCACAATCCAAACGAGGGCCAGGGTGTCCATGGGGGTAACACTACTGCAGGACAGGTGGTCCAGCAGACAAAAAAAAAAAAAAATCTACTCATGGTTATGAAACAGGAAGGGACCCATCAGGCTTTTCTGCCACTGGCCTCTTGCCTGAACCTGCACATTCTCTCCGGCGTCTCCACTGCCCATCGCCGGTTACCTGCCCTGTTCAGGCTTTGGGCAGCATTACTAGGTGATAAGAGATGGCCACATAGTACATACTCAAATGGAGATGTAAGGCTTAGCTGAGACTGTCTATGCCTCCCAACATACTCCTGGTCTGACCACCTTGCTGTTGGTCTGACCATCACTCCCTCCTGCCTGTTTGCCGGCAAATGTGCTGCTGGCACCAATAACTTGTTTGGGGCTGTTTGGGATTTTCAGGATTGTGCTGCAAGACAGATCCTACCATATTCACAAATTCAAGCGTTTTTCCCATATTCTGAAATGTTGTATATTGCCAGATGAGATAGATGATACTCTTTTATCTTGCTCAGATATGTTCCTTCTCCTATTTACTGATTCCCAGGTTTCTGACTGTATATATTGACTGTAATGTATAATACTGGCAAAGTACCTATACATCTAATAAAACATCACCATATATAGAAGAGGCCAAGATGAAGTTCAGTCTCTTCAGAGGTATAGGTACTTTTTTCAGCAGGCGGATAAAAAAAGACCACACTCTAAATGGCTCAGAAAAAAATGAAAAAAATTGTCTGGCACTCACTTTAGCTTCATAAAATTTGAAAGCAATTTTCTTCCCCTATTTTGGCCTTCCTATTCCCAGTGTATTCACAGCACACACAGGGATGCTGGCAATATCTCACAAAGCTGGTGGTGCCTCCAGGTTCTGACAACTCATGCTTTGAACAAATGCAGACTGAGGTACAGCCATCCATTGATGTAGAAATTAGAAACAGTTTGTTTCAGGTAGAATTGCTTAAACTTCAATTTAGCCAGCATAGACAAAAGCTCATAAAACACTCACAAATTACATTTTACTCCCCCTTAAAATATAGTCTAAAATTAGGTGTACCTTATATAAAACATTTCACTATATAGTTCTCATAGGAGTTTATGAAAAAAAGTATCACTGAGCGAGTTCAGCATATGCCAAAATAATTTTGGATCAATTTTGCTCACGGCATTTTAAGGAAATTAATTTTTACAATACACTTTTGGATAGCAGTGCAAAGGGCTTTGGTAAAAAAGTGCTTAATTCAGATCCCTCGTCTCAGCAGTGCAATTTCACAGACTAATCAAGAACCACACTCTGCCTTGATTACCATACACATTGAAACATTTTACCACTGCTCCCTGGTGTTTTTCCAGAGAGCGTGGTTCCTCTCTCTGCATCCATCAAGTCAAGGGGAACTGTCTTGTATGAAAAATTATCATCATCTGTCATACAGTAGCTTCCTTATGTGTTCATACAGCTAGAAGGAACATTTTAGGAGTAGAATCTCCCAGGATTTGCTATTACATAATTTACACACGCATACACTGCAAAAACAGTGTTAAGAAGTTGGTGAAGTTACATTCTCAGAGCTGCATGGTTCAGGCTGCTCATAAAACCACACCTGGACACCGCTGAGCATTAGTATTACACCAATTTTCTAATTATGTGATCACATATTGTTCTCTTCCAAGAGAGAACACAATACAGTCTCATCTGTTTTCCCCAATTTACAATAAAATGTAAATGTATCTAACGTATTTTTGTTCTTTTATACATAATATACATAATATTGAATGCATTTATCAGTAGATATTTAATTTAATATTTGCTACGGATGGCATAATGTTTTTTATGTACAAACCGGGAATAAGACAGTTAACCACAAAATTAATTTCACTGCATACTTAAGTGGCCTAAACATGCCAGAAAATTTTCATTATTACTCCTTATTATATAATTAGTATATACAATATACGGTGCATTTTGCATATAAATGACTACTACTGCCTCTGCCTGGTACATACAAAGCAGTAGCACAGAATACAACAAAAGGACACTTAAGCTATGGAAATTTTGGATCTTCTTAGAATATTCTATTTGTGAAATGCAGAATGGAGCATCATCCACGCTTGTACACCCAATCTGAACTCTGGCACTGCCTGATTTCAGGACCATAAACCATAATTTTCTTGTACATTTCTGCATGTGATTTCATAATAGCTTCTATTTTCCAAAATTTTAAGTAAAAAACCCTAAAAGTTAAAGGCTCTGCATCCGTTAGCAGTGGGAAAGCCTGAAATACTCTTTGTCTGCGGTCAGTGTGCTCTGCTGCACACACCCCTGACCGTGCTCCAAATGGCCTTCCTGGTGGTAGAGGTCCCAGAGGGCATAAGAGTTCTGCTCTCCATGGCACAATATACTAGATTTGTAAGTCCTTCGCATCTAGCCCCATTACAACTAACAAGGCTGAGAAAGGCTTACGCAGACTTCCTTAATCTCAGATGTGCAACACAGCAGTATGCTTCCATGTTACCTTGTAAAGATCTGCTACAGGAAACATGTAGTGTCCAAGCAACTTGAAATTTTCAGTATTTTGAGAAGGCTAAGCTAAAATAAACAGTCCCTAGTGACACAAAGGCACTTTTTGTACAGGAAGACCCCATCCTACAATGCTACCAACAGCTACTGCAGCTCCAGAGCTCTACTGAGGCAGGGAAGGGGCATGAGTTTGCTTTTAATGGCAAAACTTTATGCTTTGACACTCTTCACACTCTGAAATAGTAGAATTGTTTTCACACAAACTTGAGAGGTTTGCTGTACAGCACAGATTAAGCCTGAAAAAAAAAAATCTCACTGAAGGGGAAAATCTTCAGAATGTTACAAGTGCCTTAAAACAGAGGATTAGAGAGAAAACACTCACTCTGCCATAAGCCAGGAGTTAATTGCCAGTCACCCTGTAAAACCATGTAATGTTTTCTAGTCAGTTCTGTCCAGGAAGATCCAGTGCCCAACCATTACAGCTTCCAAGCTCTCCAGGCCTCTTTCCAGATGACAATGCTTACACAAAGGAATACACCACGTTCATCCAACACCTGAGTGATTCCCCAGCCTGGAGCATCTTCATCTCCATGCTCCTACCGGCTACAACACCCTCCACCTTGCCCTGGGACAGGCAAGGGATTTGACTCCTCCTTGGGCTCAATCTAGTCTCTGCAGAAACACCTTCATCTGTGTTCTTCCAGCCCCTACAGAAACCTGGTGTTCCCCAGACCTGGTGAAATGTCAGGCCCTGCTTTGTGCTTAAGAGATTTTGACTCAAAACTGGGCTGCCACCACACTGAACTTGTAAGGATGGGCTGTCCTAAACATGCCTGTGCATTACTGAGAAATACCACCCATCAGAGATCAGTGCTGATTTTATTAAGTACAATTGCCTCTGAATGATTAAACCCTCTTTATGAAAAGTCACTGGCTTGCAAAAAACTGAGCCTCCTTGAAATGAATGACTTGTTCCCACCACCATCCACAAATAAAAGGCTCTGGCACTCTGCTCAGATGCTCCTCCTCTGCTTGGCAAGACAGACACCCAGACAGAAATCACCATTCCTGTGCACGACATCTTTTTGCTCTTATTACCCCACTACAAAGACAGAGAGCTTACATCCAACACAGACTATCATGGCTAAATTCATTCAGCACTTATGAGAGAAAAGCCACAATGAGCATTTGATAGATCCCAGAAGATGTGAGCAAGTTCAAAGCAATTCTGAGAGACTGGAACCCAAGCAAGTACATTTTCCATAGACAGATGCCAAGTATTTTTAAAATAAATAATTGAGACTTTTAAATTGGGCTGCTATCACCCTGTGCAACCTCCTACAGCAGATTTCTCTTTAGATTAAAAAAATGAACAAAGGCTCATTGTGCTGTCACAGATGTGGAGTACAGAATATTCAATAGTATCAAGAATTCTGGTGGAAGGGAAAAGATCATCGGAATTAGCTTTCCGCTCATTTCCTTCCAGCAATCCAAGGACTACCATGCAATTTAAAGCTAAAAAAAAAAAAAAGGTTTTATAGGCCAGCCAATTTTTTGATGAATCAGGCGGCAAGACACAGAGGCAACAACTATGTGGCTTATTATGTACTGCTTTAGAGACTGAGAGTATTTTCAGAAGAGCAAAACACACAGGCATTGCAGGTAGACTGCAAATCTTTGTGGAGTGGTGAAATAAAAATTTTGAGATGTTTGCTTTGAATGATGGAGTTAATCACTGCACATACTAATTCTTAATTAGTACCTTTGCTGCTTATATTGTAAGAATAAATAATTCTCAGCCATTTTTACAACGGGATTTAAAACCTCTCGCACAAAAACAAATCCTGTGCTAAGATTATGAATCATACATGATTTTTCTTAATTGAAAGCTTGTATGCAACTTCTGCTTTAAATATGTGCATAGATTTCTAGCGAACTGGATGACGTGTTCCATTTGGCTGGAATAAAAATTTTCTACAGACATAACGTAATCTTCACTGCAGCACTGAAAATTCAGAGTAACTGTCCTGCAGTCTGGGTGCTTACTGGAGTGTGAGATGTATGCTGGGGCAATAAATTCTGTTGTTCGACTTCTCATTATATTACCTTTAATAAAAAAAAAATAGAAACTTCTCATTTATAACATCTAAAATCTGCTGGGGGGAGGGGGGAGAGAATGAATCGTGATGTTTTCCAGCTCTCTTGCTAGAGCTTGATGTAATAACATAGAGTATGCTGTATACTTTTTAAAAGATAAAGTTGAAAAGGAGCAGATAATAGCATGTTTTTTCTGCCTAGTCTATTATTCATCAGTGAATTTTTTAACTGTAGTTAGACAGGTACAGAGATGTATTTTGAATGTCACAACTCAGTATTTTACAGTGCCTAAAAAGTGTGCTGGGTAAATTGCAAAACAAAGAGTCAGACGGGGTCTTTGCCCTAACATAATTGCAACCTGATAATGAATACAATGCTAGGCTGAAAAAAATTGAAAGGGGTTGAAACAACAGGAAGAGCAAAGATCATACAAGTGAAATAACAGAATTTAACTCAATTTAGACATTCAAATGCCTCACAAGTATGGTAAACTTCCCTTTAATCTTTTTTAATAATAAGCATTAATCATTGCTTTGTTGTCGACAAACAACTTAGAAGGTGTATCTAAGTTCAGACTCAGCAATTTCATTGTCGTTTTCAACCTGGAAGCTGGTAGTTGTTGCATGTTCTACCCCTAACTCTGAACAGCAACTCTGAACAGCATTTTAACCTGTTAGTGGTCCAGGGACAGCCCAGTCAGAGCAGCAAGGCAACACGGCGCCCCTAAGATTGCCCTGGGCTTCAGGGCATCGTTGGATCACGGCCATATCACTCAGTACCTTGAGCGTTAAGTCCTCAATGTTAAGAGAGATGTAGTCAGGCAAGCCAGAAACTTCCCTGATTTCTATGGCCAGAAATAAATACCCCTTAGGCCCACTCCCACCCCAAACAAGAAAATCCATCTCATGTATATACACTGAATCATTACATGATGAAGGCATATTTGATGCTAAAAAGCTGTATGTTGCATTCATTTGTATTTTGGTAATACGAAAATAATAGTTTCAGTGTTTATGCTTTCCATAACATGAAACTTTTTTGCAATTGCTTTGTACTCTGAGTAACAGCCATATGATTCACCATGAAATGAAGTCTGGAAAATCGTTTTGGATAAATGGAACTATAAATTCAATAGAATTTCCATGACAACATGGATTGCAACACTCCACCACAAGTAAAATGCTATAAATCATTCAAAACCAACAAAAAATCAGCAGTAAGTCTTCTCTTTCACAACACACGAGACCCCTGAATTATAAAGCTGTGGTTATTACCTCCCCATGCAGTGCCTCTTGTTGCTGATCATCTTCCTTGTTACAAGTGTTGTTTCATATCTGACCTCCTTCCAAACACAGGAAACTATAATACTAACATTTTAATATTAAGATGTAAACAAGAATTGAAACATAATGAGCAGGAGGCTGTTTTGAACTTTTCCTCCTTTTCTCATCTTCTAAAAATGTTTGAATAACTTCAGGCTGTGGTAATTATACCTGTGTATCCAGACACATCACAGCATCTTGTTAGACTCACAAATTTAGGAGGCTCTTTTTCTGGAAACGTGGGTGGTAAGTGTACAATAGGGTGCTCAGTCAGCTCGTAAAAAGGATGTGAACCACATGTCCAAGGGATGGAAGAGATCCAAGGGGAGAAGGAGGTAAAAATAAAAAAACAGATAGAAGATTACACCACACAGTATTGCTCATTCATACTCCTCCATCAGAGGGTTTCTGACACATGATGTTTCCCTTAGAGTCCAAGGATCTGGAATGAAGTGATTCCAGGAGGACCTTCACTGCAATTTGAAAATCACTGTGGCTGTTGTTTTCATGCCTGTGAGAAAAGCCTTGAAAATGCAATGCTCCTTCCCTTCCTGAAAAGACTAAGAAGCCCATAAAATCAAATGAGAGGCAAATTGCTCAGTATTCTGATTTTTGGGTAGGAGTACTTCTTACAAATCACATCTTCTGGTAACCTGAGAAGAAGCAGCAACCTACAAGTCCTTGGATTGTGAAGGCTCATATTCGCAGACTGCTACAGAGTTTCTGCTGTCTTGCATCAATCACTGCCCATTTCTGGGCCTTGTTTCCTCATGTGTAAAACTCTGGTCATTGCCCATCCCTCCTTTACCTGTATGTTTTATGAAGAAAAGTATGAAAGATGGGAAATAAGTGGGAAGAACAACAAGCAATCGAAAAATGTGAAAAGCAACCATTTGGAGTGGAGTCGGAGAAAAAACCTTTGGGGTTGCTTTTCATTTGCTTGATACTGCAGTAAGGAAGAATCACACAAGTACTTCAAGGAGAGAGTACATTGTCTCTAATATTGGTATCAACTTCTGAACAGGCTGGATCTGACAAAGATCTGATGTTGCAGGAGTTCAGGGCAGACACATTGCCAGGCACTTCATCCACACACCCAAGGGCATCTTCCCAAGCTCCTGGAGGTCAGCTGGGTTCTTTCACTGACTCTGCCTGACTGCCCAAATGGAAAAATTTGAAGCAATACTTAGCTTCTGGCAGGGGTGAAAAACTGAAATAGGCAATTTAGGAAGTGGCTAAGCACCAAATACCACAGCAAGTGGAAAAAAGCAGGATGGACTGACTGTATGAACAGCACAGCTTTGAACTCAGTGCAAAAGGGACTGTTCAGATCACGCCTTTATGTATTTCCCATGATCCTCCTATAAGGAGAATGAAACTATAGAAGAGTTTTAAACTTCCCAGTACCCAAACCATCCATACTTCAGTTCATCTTTCGAGAAACCATTTACTTTCTTAAGCATAAAGAACTGCTACCAGAATGGCGAGGACTGCTGGGATTTCCTAGCAAAAGCACTCCAGTGTTCTTCCGGGAAAAGAAAGGAGCTGCACTTTAAAAATAAGCCCTACAAAAGCTCACTTTTCCTAGCATGGGTGATTAATGCAATTTCATATACCATTCACTTTAAAGATGCACTAGCACAAGTATTCATTCCTCTGACAGCTCGCGTCTTAGCACAAATTATTCTTTTTGTACTGTGGAATTCAGAATGTCCTGTGTGGTTTATTTGGTTTCTTGTGTGGTGGGGTTTTGTTTGTTTGTTTGTTTTAAACAGGAGATGTTCCATGAGGTTTAATGATCTTCAAAATGCCTCAGAACAATTTTGAGATATTTATAGTTTTGTTGCATCTCTGGATTCAAAGCCATGCAGCAGATGGGGCATGTTTTCAGAAGTATTTTGCTGGGTGAAAGGCCATTCCTGTCTCTGAAGGGATGTGAAATCCTCCGGGCTGTACACTTGCAGAGTTATTTTTATTTATGAGCTGTGAAGTATATGGTCACTTACAGCAGAACTAGTCCATGAGAAGAGCTTAGTTGGAGGGCTTTATAGAAGAGGTTAAAAATAATATGGACTTCCCTATATTTTGCAGAATACACATCTAACTATGGCAGCATTGTAAACCCAAAGATAAAGTAATTGGGGTGCTCTGCATCAGAGGTCTCAGTAGCTACTTGTAGATTCCTGGAGGAAGGTGGGAGACCCCTGTGCTGTGGGGACAGCACTACTACTTCTGCCACAGACTTCCCATTTGAATACAAGAGGGATTTTTTCATTGCAGCTGCTTAATGTGGGTATTTCACTTCGAGTTTCTCAAAAGGGCTTAATATTCAACGAGCACAGAATATCCTTTCTAAAACTCAAGATCTCTTGAAAATACCTCAAACTGAAATCCTTCCTCACCACGGGGTGCCTACCCAAATTCCCTAGTCTCCTGGAAAATCTTGCATGTAATATCTCTGTACTCTGTCTCTAATTTTCTAGCTTTCTTTACCTTTGTCCTCTGACTGTTTTACCTGAGTGGAAAGTGAAGCCTGCACACATCTGAAGTGCAGTGTTAAGAAATTTGCGTTTCATGTTTTGTGGCTTCGTGTTCCGGCACAGAGTAGCTGAATGTACCACACTAATGGCACCAGCTTGTTAAGGACACAGTTCTGCATTAACACTAGCCAGTCAAAAAGAAGTGGACTTTTGCACAGAAAGAAGCAAAATATTCAAGTAAGCAGCAAAATGAATGGAACAGTTAAAGTGCTAGAAACCATACAGGCTTTTAAAGTTAAAACCTTGTTCACTCTAACAGAGAATTGTTTAGGTTGGAAAAGACCTTTAAGATCATTGAGTCCAACCATTAACCCATCACAGCCAAGTCCACTACTAAACCACATCCCTAAGCACATGTCTTTTAAATACCTCCAGTGATGGTGACTCCACCACTTGCCTAGTCAGCCTGTTCCAGCGCTTAACACCCCTTTTGGTTGTTGATACCCTTTTTCCTAATATCCAGTCTAAACCTCCTCTGGCGCAACTTGAGGCCATTTCCTCTTGTCCTATTGCTTGTTACCTAGGAGAAAAGATTGATCCTCACCTCACTACAACCTCTTCTCAGGTAGTTGTAAAGAGGGAGAAGGTCTCCCTGAGTCTCCTTTTCTCCAGACTAAATAACACCAGTTATTTCAGCTGCTTCTCATAAGACTTGTTCTCTAGAGTCTTCACCACTTTCATTGCCCTTCTTTGGACACGCTCCAGCACCTCAAACCCATTTGCAAACACATTCTGTAATGGTCCTTTGCTAAATGTCAAAGGTATTCTTCCATGCCTATGAAAGCGAAATCTACCTCTCACCCTCTCCCACATTCACACACTGGTACCTGTCTGCAGATGCCATGTTGAGACTCCCCTGGCTCATCTGACTGCCGCTCACTCGTGGCACCACCTTATATAATGTGACTAAAACAAGCTCTCAGCTTTAACACTTCAGTTTTTTAAGGGTCTACTGATGTAGAAGAAAAAGCGTGTTGAACTTCCTCGGACTCCTGATGAACACAACAGTGCTATCAGATTGGCATTTGAGACCCAGTTTGACAGGCTTTAGTTCAGCAGTCTTCAGTACACACTCCTTGTGGAAGGCATGTACAGTTGTGTCCCTGCTCAGCCAGGCTCTGTGCCAGCTTCGTCCCTTCCCTCTGCTCTGCATTTTAATAAGAGAAACGAGTCTCAAGCCAGAGACTCAAGCCACATTTCCACCCTGGCTCACATCTGTGTATTTGTGAAAGCACCTATTCTGCCTCAGCATCTCGAATTTGAACAGTTCACCTGGGTGACGGCCACTGTGTAAGTTCAGGTTTCCAGTATGACAGTGACTGGCTTTTCTCCAGACTGTGGGTGTCTTTGGCTCTAGATGTGCTCAACAAAATTAATTCTTGCTCATGCCACTGCTGTCTCCACAAGCACAGACACTTGGTTTGTGCCTGCGACCATTAATGGAAACTGGAAATGCTGCAAAATGGTGCAGCCTCTCCCTGTCACACAGCACGGAGAGCACTCCCCAGGCGGCCTGGGGCCAGGGCTGGGCAGGGAGAGTGTCACCTGTGACACAAAATACACTGCTGAACGTGCTACCGGCACGCTCACCTCTCCTGGCCTTGTTCTGCCACAGCACAAAATGCCTCAGTGGAACTTTTGAAATATGGGAGTTGCACAAGTTAAGTCTTTATCATAAATCGGATAATTAACCTGCATAACTAATTTCCCTTCTGGCAGCAAGCATAGGTTGGAATAAATAGTCTATTCAAAACCTACTGAGAGAAGAGTCCTATATTTCATGTTTACTTTAAGTAAGTATAAAAACCTGGGGACAAAGGGCCTCAAAGTGTCAAATTCCTTGCAGTTTCAACAGAGTGCCCTGAATAATACATAAAGCAGCTATGCTCTTATCCCTAAAACCACAGGTGTGAACCAGATGTCATGCTTATCTTCTCTTGAGATTACAGCAAACAATTGCACACCTTCAGAATATAAAGTAAGCTTTGGATCAAGAAGCCTGAAATATATTAAAAATGTGGCACTGAAGTTAAAAATTCAAATATTAACCTACAAATCACTGATTCACTTAAGAGTCTGTTTATAGCCTACATTCTATAAAAATTCTTTTACTTAACCTTTTTATAGCAAGATATATTATGAATCACAAATCTGAGATAAAACTAGTTGCATAAATCTCAGTCTTGGTCAGCAAGGTATTGTCAAACTGACTGTTCAAACATGCTACCACCTACTTAAAATATAACATGGCTCAAGGAACAGAATTAAAGTTAAAGCCTTGATTTACATTTTAAAGTTTCCTATTATTGTAATAAAGGTTTAGAAAAAGGTGAGCATATGCTGCACTCAAATATTGAAAGGAGATTAAACCCAGAATGGCACCTCAAAGAGGATTTTAAAGTTAACTTACTACATAGTAACAAGACATGGTGCAAATTGTGGTATAACCTTACAACCTTGATCATAACCAACCACCTAAGACTGCACATCCATAGCATATTCCAAAATATTCAGTTTCAAGAAAATAACTTCCTCACTGAAACAGCAAAAGTCCACCAATATGCTTGTGTTTGTTACTGGGGGCATTTCATAAAAAGAACAACAGGGCCCTCCTCCCCAGATGCACAAAATAATGCCCCAGCATGTTTTAAAGCTCATACTCATAGTGCAGTATTTTCTCTCTTATACTAGGTCCAGGCACCACCTCCCAACTCCTGCTCCTTAGGAGCAGCAGTGCTTGCTGCAGAAGGTGAGGATCTCCTGTTTCTGATAGATGGCTTATGTCCTGTTTCACTTTTTTCTCAGCTTTCTTCTTCCACCCTGGCTAGTTTCATCCTTTAATCCAGTGTGCCTGGTTTCCTTCCGCAGCATCCCCTGTCAAATGCACACACTCCCCAAAGGCTGTCAGCATCTAATGCTAATGCTTCACCAAGAATAGTCTTCCAGGTCAATTTATGACAGGAATATTACAGGTTTGTAATTAAAGCCCTACATTAGAAACTCTTGTGTTTACTCAATAATCCCCATATTCACTTACAGAAAACATGCATCTCGCTGTCATAGCTGCAGAGAAAAGGTGGTGAATGTGACCTGAATCCAACAGCTGTAATATCATCTGCTTGATCTTGAGGGAGTTGAACTACCCTGTTCATATAACAGTACTCACCAGTAACCCAGAGCCTCACTCTGCCCTCCAGCAGCAGAGCCTGTGACTCCAGGGGAAAAAAGCATCCAACATCTTGGCTCACAAACATTAATAAAAGGGAGTATGAAGAGTCATAAGCTAAGCTGTTAACACGACCCTGTCTGTAACGCTGAACAGTCAAACTTGGTTTGAGTTGAGAGCACAGACCCAGGCTGCTCAGCTCCATGGCAACACTAATGATTTAAACACCTTTATAGCCTTTTATTAAAGATATAGGATAAAAGTTAAGATAAAGGATTTCAAATACAAACTATTAAGTCATCGAGCTTCACCATATGCCTTATGCCCATCTCTGTTAGCAAATGGGTTTTTCTTACAAGGACAATCTTTGGATGGCATTAAATGTGGTAACAAATAGAAAAACAGCTGAGATAGGCTAGAGCTAGTTCTAAAATCCAGTCCTAATTTCTGCAGAAAGGAATGTAGCAGCAAAAAGAAAAGATGCACACAGACAGATAACGGAGCTTCTGTGCCTGGTACTCGCAGCTCGATGGCTGCGGAGAGCAGGCACTGCGGGCACCGTTACCAGCCCCTCCAGCAGCTGGCACGCCCGTCGGGGCACAGGGCACAGCTCTTCCAGCACAGGGCACAGCTCTCCCAGCACAGGGCACAGCTCTTCCAGCACACGGCACAGCTCTCCCCAGCCCAGGGCACAGCTCTCCCCAGCCTCGCCCGTCACAGGATCACTCAGGGCTGGGAAACGGCGCCTGCCTGCGCTCACTCTGCCAGGCTCACACTAAACAGAAGGAAGAAAGAGGAAGGAAAAGAACGAGATGTAGGAGGAAAAGGAATAACAAAGGAGAGGTGGCATTCGTATCTCTCACACCAAAGGGCTGTTGGGGATGTAGGTGACGTCAGTGGCAGCTCTGGTAGCTTCCCACACTGCTGTTCTCAGCGGGTCAAAACACATTCAGGATCACGACTGTCTTCCCAGAACACCCAGTCACGTGGCAGTTAGTGTGTTGGTATTACAAGGTCCTGAGACCCAGGAGATCATGACATTGCAAGCACTGTATTTTATCTCCTTCCCTTCATCGATATATCATCTGGTCCTTTCATTCTCAAGAGCTTCCTTTCCACAGACTGCCAACCAAGGGCTACAGATGACAGGACTGTACACATTAATTATGTCCATTAATGATTTACAAAACACCCATTTTGATCTGCTAGTTCCCAGTTCCATTCTTTTCTCATTTAAAGACACACCTCAGAAGGTATCTCAATATTTTTTAGATTATTTCATTCTGACCTCTTTCTGCAGTTTCTTAATGCTACACACTGACCTTGTCTAGAGCAGTGTTGCTGTGGTTGTTATCTGATACCCAAAGCTGCATTAATGTAGCCCTGGAAAACCTCATAAAAACACTTGGTTCAGGCAATAGGTGTATCTAGCTCTGTGTCCTGTCTCAAGTACCAAGCATTAACAGAAAGCAAAACAAGACAGTGTGTGTTTACATGGACAGACAGCAGCTGTCTCCCCTTAGCTTCCAGTAAGCCTCAGAGGCCTTTCTGATCTGGAAGCTGCACAAGGATCATCCTTTAATGGGGTTGTCTAAGACTCTGTTAAATCCTCTTTCCAACCTATATTGACTCCTGACCACTAAAAGATCATTCCACATGGGTTTCCACTTGCACTTTGATACACAATATGAAAAGTGTTCTTACTGTTGAATGTGCACCTTCTGCCTTTTTGGGCTCAGACCCTCAATTATATCACGAAGCATAACAAGTAACTTCTGTTTAACTTCTCTGAGATTCCACAGACCTTGGTAATCATGTGTCCCGGGTCACTTTTTCCAAGCTGAGATGTCACAAATACTTACCTTCTTGTTTCACAGGAGGTGTTTTGTATCACTAAAGTTCCTCTATATTGTTGGGATGTACAAAGCATTTTTGAGGTTGGGTAACCAGAATGGCCCAAGTCGTACGTACCATGGAGTAAAGATTCTTCCTGTTAATTGTACTCATTTCCTCATAATTTATAATGTTCCTATTTTTGCTATTGCTGAGCCCTGGGCTCACACATTCACACAGCTCTGTGTAAAGACTCTGGGAACACTTCCTTCAGTGGCAATAACTGATTTAATATTTGTTACTTTATGTGCAAACTTGGGGTCTTCTTTTTAACCTAGCTATAGTAGAAAATGAGATTTATATGAACCCACTTCCTGTGTGTGTCTGCACATGACACATCAGTCCCTTGTAACAACTTTAGAGCACATTGACCAATTTCATCAAAAGCTGACTGCTCACTGGGGTTCCCAAAGACTTTACACCCATGCAGATTTCTTGACAATTAAGAGGTGAAATTAAAATGAGACCAAATCAGTTTCACAGTGGATCAAATAGTGAAGACTCTCCATGTTCTCCTACACAAAGCACTCCATCTTCATGCCTAGCATGGGCAGCAGCCACTTCAGCCGCTGTCACATTCCCTCCAAACTCAGCAGTGCTGCACACAGGTAAGCTGGGGCTTTTTTGACTTGAGAGCTGTACTGCATTCATTTCTGCTCCTGGGGATGGACCAGGTCACACAATGTACCCACTTTCTTTTACTCAGGGCAACCGACATCAGTAGGTGCAGATTCCTGGGAGTCACTGAGAAAATACCAGCATTTGGATCCACGTACAAACAATATTAATGGAAATCCACCATTCTGTTAAATATTGTAATATGGTGACTTTAATCGTAAAGCCTCTCAGTATTTAAACACTTCAGGCACTGTAGACATTTATACAACTAGCAGTAGATGTATTTTCAAATAGATACTTCTGAATAATTATCCTCTTGAGACAGCACCAATTGCTAAATAATGCCTTGGTTTAATAGCACATAGCTCTTAAGAAATGAACAATTCTGGGGACTATTAAATCTCTCAGAAACATAACAAAGATGGTGATAAATACCTTACACACCATTTTAGTCCTCGTGTGGATGAGGAATAGGCTATTTTTTCTCACCTGTTAGCTGGACTTCAAAGACGATTCCTTAGAAAATTAAGGGGTAGCCCCTCCCACTTGCTCTAATAAGCCAGGGTATGCAAATTTGTTACTCTAGACATCAGCAATAGTTCCTTATGAGCAAAATTAGCATTCAGACTCACAGGAAAAGCTGTCTTAGCAAAACATCAGAGGAAGAACTGGATGGAATAGCTGAGTGGGAACTCCTGAAAATGCCTTAATTCTTACGGATTAACTGGCAAGGAATAATTGCTCTGTCCCCCAGAACACCTCTCTATTATTGCATGGAAGAATTGCTGAGCAGAAAAATACAGGGAACAGAAGGAGTGTTCAATCCAAACTCAGGCCAGTTGAATCGGGGCATAACTGACGAAAGAGTTTTCAAATGAACCTGCTTTGAGGTAACACACACAGCTCTAGAATATCAGGAAAATGCAGACCTCCTGTTCATATAAAATGCTGGCCTTTGTTCATGTTCCCTAAAGATGTTTTTCCCTAAAACTCTGCCTGCTTGCATACTACTTACTGCTAATAAAAGAGCCCAGGGAAAGAAATTTGCATTCTCTCAACACCACAGTCTGTGAATAGAGCGATTCAGCACATCACTCCATAAAGAAGGTTGCCTTTGCACAGTCAAGAGCAAAAGGATAGAAGCAAAAGGCATAAAAAAAACCTTGTCTCACCATGCTGACACCATTTTACCTCTCAGAGGCATCCAGCACCTTAGAGATGATGATCTCTCCAAAGCAAATGATGTCAGGTTGTGTTTGCCTTCATGGTAGTTCACTCAATGTCCCAGCTTCATTTCAAAAGCAGCCATCAATAATATACAGAAGAGGCATCTCCTTATATGACGAAAGTAGAAGTTAAATTTACTGCAATAAAGCCAATTTGTAGCAGCTGACTCTGTGACCCCTAGTATCACATAGTTTCATCATCATTTAATAGTGCGTCCTGTACTCAATTCTGCTTCGAATGACAAATGAAAATAAGATGAATGATTTGATAACTTGGTGATCAAAAATTTCCATTGTACTTTCTTCCTCATTAGAAAAAGTTACATTAGAAAAAAGGGGAAGATTAATACGGAAGTGCCAGATTTTAAGCAATGATTGAGGACTTTACATAAAAAAGCTCAAAAAGTAAGGACAGTGAAGTATTTTTAGGCGTGCAATAAAACACAGCATTTTAACATATATATATGTCACTTTGGGTTCAGCATGTGATAAATTTCCATTAGTATCTCACTGACAATTGAAGCCTGGCTGAATACTAAATAAAGCTGTGTGGCTGTTCTGCTGAGCCCTGTTGTAAAAAGGAAGGGAGGTCTGAAAAACATAGGAAAAACAGTCTGTGTGTGAAGTTCAGTCACAAACACTTCTTGTGTGACCACTACAGGAACAGAACTGGAGGGATATGGCCACCCAAGAACACAGTCTCATCACATGATGTAATCATGTGTCCTGGACCTAAATGTGGCCTTCACCTTGACCTGTGAAGAGTTTCCCTACAAACAGCTATATTATAAATAGCATCAGTTTCTATGGGTCAGTCATCAAAAAAAACAGAAGCAGCAACTCCCTGCGTCTTCCCACCCTGAAATTAATTGAGATTTAGTAAATGCATAAGATTATTTTCAGAGCCTTACATGGAAAAGGCTTCTACAGCCATCATGCTGAGACCTGCTGGAATGAAGCTCCAGTCTATTCAGATAACAGTTTGTACAGATGAAGTTTCCTTTGAACACTACCTTATGATTTCAGCTAATGATGTTTCTGTAAGAGAGGACATGAAGGAAGACTACAACCTTAAAAAGTACAGCGATTTTATTATTCTGATGTCTGGATCCACCCTGTCAGGTTTCAGACCTAGGATTTCTGTAACTACAGGTCAATCCCCAGAAGACCACCCGTAGATGTTCGCACGCTGGTAACACTAACGGGCTCCACACCAAAAAAAAAAAAAAAAAAATCATGCTAGCTATACTGTATGACATCAAATTTAATCTTCTAGACAAATTCAAGAGTGTTCATGGGCACATTACTGGGCTCAGCCTCTACCCAATTACCTTTTCAGAATGTGAAGCACTTGACCAGTGCAACCTGACAAGTGCCAGATGAATGCAACAAGTTACAAGCAAAGTAACAGAGCACAATTGACAGGTTTAAGCACATTTTCTTAACTGTGTCACTTAGCTATTCCTTTTTTCACTCACATGCAGATAAAGGAAGCTAAAACAATGCTATACTAGACAGGGATTAAATCTTAGAAGTTGAATGCAAACTGCTTGGACCTGGGGCAGCCTCTTTGCTTGGCATTTGTACAGGATCCAGCCCAACAGACATGAAGCCTTGCTCAAAAGATGCTACAACCACAGAAGCCAACTAACCACAGGACTTCTGCACAGTGTTTTCAGATCAGAGAAAAGAACCTTAGAAAAGAGGCAAGAATTAATGGGATTTTCTCTGGTCCAACTAGACACGCAAACATTTCTAGGGAAAGGTAGTTTGAAGTCCTAATGCATAACATAACAAACTACTGGAGCTGACTTAACTTAGGTTTCCTCCTCCTTCCTTCCACATCACAGCCCAATTACAGTCACATACAATTCTGAGTTTGTAATCACTATCATCTTGCTCTTTTCTATGTTAACAGCAGCAAGGCATAAATAAGGATGAACTCTCCTCGACAGTAATAATGTCAGGCATTTTCCTAAATCCGTGATATAAAGAAATATCACCCACTGTTAGATCCTCTTTATCACACACGTAATTTTGTTTTATCTCACCAAGAAATAGTAGTTACATGCATATGGTTTGAAAAGATTCAAAGCTTCCACATAAATAAGCACACACAACACCCACAAGCTTAGGAAAACAATAGGTCCCT
>NW_008624918.1:0-24971 GCF_000691845.1 Merops nubicus | reverse complement strand
CAGCAGGATCCTGTGAAAAACAATGTTTATTTCCCCTTAAATGCGTGAAATTACAATAACTGATTGTCAGACCACTAAAGTCTACTTATAAAACTCTGAGAAATTTTAGCTGTTTGCAAACTAGTCTTGAACAACTTTTGAAGGCCTTTGTTAATGCCTGTCCCCAGAGAGGATGGAGGTAATGCAGGAATCCTGCCCACCACAAGAACAAATCGATATTTTAACATTCTTACCACTATACTGTTGATCCAAACCTCACAAAGAGCCACCAGGAATGTTAGCTACAGCATATTCTGTAATTTTAAACCCATCACAGACCAAGAAAAAGCTTCCTACCTGTTATTTTGTTTATTTTTGCTTATATTTCCCTAGCATATTTCACAGATTGGCATCCTTGTCACTCTAGGCTTTTAAAAAAAGCAGTGACAGGCAGTGATTTGTTTGACCAGACCTGAATTCCTCAGATTCCAAAATTTAACTTTTCTAGGAGTTATAATTACTAGGGGCAAGAACTGGAATGAAGTTGTCAAGCGACAGTAACGGGCTCTCTTTCTCCCTTCCCCAAGACAGATGCTATTCATTTAAAGCAGGTCTCTACACAAGACCATCGAATCTAATCTGCTGAAACCTCAGTGAGACCTGGCAGTATCTCAACTGGAAAACAGCTCTAAAATTAATAATAATAAGACCTTTCAGTTTAATGCCTTGGCTATCTCAGATACCTAATGGTGCACTTTGCACAAGTCACACTCAGACACTGAAGGCGGGAGAGGAACAAAGACAAGAATTACAGTAGATTGCTCACTGCCATGCAAACACAGCCACTTTAAATGTAGAGTTACATACCAAGCAGCCAATTTTGTTTCACAATACATTCTGTTTCTGCGAGACTTGATTGCAGCCTTTGCTCATGCAAAAAAAAGGCTTCAGATAGTTCAGTGGGAGCAAAGGCTCCTTTTCTGCTCTGTGTACACAGATAAAAATGAGTTGAGGCTAGTCCAGCGACTGCAAGAGAGAGGTGACAGGGCACCACTTCTGGACCCCATCATTTCCTACTAAGTGGGAAGAAAAGAATGAATATCTTAACTTGTTAAATTCCAATTAATTATAATTCAATTTGGCAAGACCTAATACAGGAAAATGTCTTTCCCATCTTCTAAGTTTTTAGAAGGATGTGAGACTGTATGATTGATGGAAGCTTCCAAGCTTTTAAGTAGTGGATACTATAACATTTTCCTTAGATAAATTATTTCCCCAGTGTGAAAACGTTAGTTTTAATGAAATGGAATAGCCTTAATTGGTTGTGATGGGAAGTAAACCCTGAGACAAACATTGCATAAATAATTCACATCCTTCCATCTGGGGAACTTCTTCCTGAACCACAAAGTGTCTGCCGTCTGAAACGCAATACACATTATTTTAGCAGCAACTAAAAAAAATGCAGACTTCTTCCAATACACTGCATCTGGAGGGGAGAGCATCTGCTATTCTGGAGTTGAGTGTGTCTTTTAAGACACAGTTTTTTTATCAAGTTCTCTTTGGTTCCAGACTTTCTCCTAACACGCGGTCTTCCACAGAACTGGTCTCTGATGTAACTGGATCTAACTTTAACACCTTGATCTATCTGTGGAAATTCACATTTCCCATGCTGTCTCCACTGGAATATGTAAAACCTTTCCCTATTTTTTTCACTGACACCATGCTGTGTCCAAAGTAGCATCTAAAAGATATTTGGAGACAGAGTTGTGGCATTTTTCACACTGGATTATAGCATATGATGCTCTTGCATCTGCACTTACTGCCTATTCATTTTAAGAGTTGGTGTCCTGTCCAGGAACAGCTTCAGGAACAACTTTTCCGCTAAGGACTTGCTGCCAAGACCTATTGCTGACAAAGGCACTCAAGGTAGGCCCCAATTTATAACAGAAAACACAACTTGTTGCAAATTCTCGGCAGAATTTGTGGCAATTACTGCACTGTACACAAAGAAGCCATGAGGATGGTGGGGACACTCCCACACAGACAAGCAGGGAAACCACAAAACTCAACTACACTACTTGATTCGATGCTATAAAATTCACCATGGAGAACGTAAGCTACCATAGCTTCTGTAGTGATCTTCTGGTTGTTCTGCAAATAAAATCTAACAGCAACAAATTATTTTCTTCTGATCACATCTCTTATTCAGGACAGCTACTGACTTTTCCTGTGTGCCTGAAGGAAAGCTGGACATTTGTGCAAGCCACTAAAAGTAAAGTTTTTCATTAAAGGTATTACTCAGGAAAGATCACAACCTTTGATGAAAACAGTGTTGATTTAAAACTTGAATGTGTGAAACAAAATCCTCCAAAGTGAAAATATATTATCTGTACATTACTTTTTTCAGGTATATAAAGCAACAATATTCTTAAAAAGGTAAACTGCTGGAGACATACTTCTTTTTCCCCTGCCTATTATACAAAATAAATATGGAAGAATAATGAAAGACTATATTATGCTTGCTTGTGTTCATTGTCACGACTTTTATAGGATCAAATCAAACAGACAATGGAAATGAGTTTTGCAGTTTCACTATGCCTTCTGGTTATCAAGTGATAAGTTCCTAGCTGAGGACCATTTTTTTTCCTCTTTCAATGCAGACTCCAAAAGAAACAATTCCAACACACAGAGTGAAACTTTTAAAAATAGATTTTCTTCTCTCTCTGCAAAAGCTTATGAATGATCACACTTACTTACCAAAGAGGGTAGGATGAAATTTTTGCAGAGGATTCAGTCAGATTGTTTCCTTTTCACACAGCAAAGCACAAGACACCCTGAAACTGGACTCAGATGGCAGTTTACTAAGTCTGCCCCTGCCCACTCTGAAGTCTTCTACGCTTAAAAGGTTTACCCAGACTTGGGTAACCCTTAGAACTTGAATATGGAAAACTACTACTAGATGAGTCACAAATCATTTAACAGGATTCTGCTCTGCTTCCAGAGTCACAAGCAACACGTGCAGCTTTTTATACCTATCAAAGAACATCAGAAAGGTGCTGAGATTCTCCATCCATAGAAGGACAATGAAACTCAAAAGGGATTTGGCAGCCCAAGATTTTTGGTTGCTTGCTCACACTGAAGTCAATGGAGAAAGGCATCTAAAACACCGGAACTTGTCACCTGCCACTTCATGTAATTAGCCAAAGGCAGCCCCAATCACTTTATTATTATCATCACGCAACATGGGAAAGGGGGAAAGACACGGAAGTTGGATTTTTAGATCACAACAGTGAGTCAGGGTGATTCAGAACAGGTACCAATTAAAACCCAGCAAATTCATGTTTTGAAACCACCTCGATTCCACTTGACAACATCTGTATTAAAACAGATTTGCCATAAGAGGATGTACGCAGAGCCTCTTTTAAGTTTTTTCATTCTCAAAATCTACATCTTCAACACTCAGGAGTTTCAAAAAAGAAAAAAAAAAAAAAAAGAAAAAAGAGCAAGCCTTCCATGCTCAGAGTAATTTTGCAGAAAATCCCCAAACCACAGAAAAACAATTGCTTAGAACTTACGTTTAATGTTAAGGGCTATTCAGGAAATACAAAATGGGTTTTTTTAAATGTTTAACCATATAAACAGTGACTGAGAAAGCATTTCTTATTAAGCATTTTTATGGTTACAGCTCCTCTTCTGCTGAAAAAGCAACTACTTATAAAAATAAAGCTAATATTTATGGGCACTATAGCTCAGGAAGGGACCTCTTTTATAAGACATTTACTGCAGCAGCCATCGCAGTTGAATCGTGTTATTGCACAAAAATGAGTTTTTTTTTTTAAACTCAGGCTAACATTTAACAGCTTTAAGTAAATGATAACATATGAAATTAACTTTCAACAGTACTAGAAAACAGAATAGCAAGGACCAAATCTGAGATGCTGATCATCCCCTCATGGTGTAAGTGCACTGGGGCCAAGAAGTAGGGAACAGTGTGACCAGCACACAAGTGGACAATTTACAGAGCTGTGCAGATGATTTACAATTGACTGTGCACAGGCCACTTCTCCTTGAGTGGCTGCAACCCTGACGAGTTCAAAACTCCCCTCCTCATTACTCTCCCCCAGCATCAAGCACTGGATACAACACATCTTGCTTTACAACCACCCCAAAGTCCCAGGAGAAAGAACCACACCATCCCTGTTCTCTAGGAGTTATGTCCTGATGTTGGTCTCCTCTCCTTGGCAACTGTCGGCAGCCTCATTTGTGAAAACTTCTGTTCTACAGCAAGTCATTACAGACAGACCTAATTACAGAAGTAGGGAGTTACCCTTCCAGACCTAGATGGCAGGATCTTTAAAGTACAAGTTCAAGGTCATACTTTAATTCACCCAAAGTCCCCAAGATGATTATTTTACAACGCATGCACTAATCAAAGCCATGCTTTAGGATCTGGCAGACAAGCTGTTCTGTCTATCAGAATAACTCACAGATGGTATGTATGTGACACAACATATTCATCATGTTATATTCTTAGTATATGCAATTTTCCCCCTTGCTAAATTTTCCGTCATTCAGCAAGGGCTCTAAAGAAACTGCTGGTGCCTTGGAAGAGATACCCTTCCAGCCTTGTTGTCTTTAAATTAACTGAATACAGAAAGAATCTAAAGGTTGCAGAAACTCATTCTCCTGTGTAATTGTAAAACATATTGAATTTGATTTTTTTACCTTAGGTACTATTTTTTAACTTCTATTTTGTAGCTCATGTTTGTTTTCTGCTCTCAGTTCACACATTGTACTTTCTTTTTACTTGATGTGTGCCATATTGTTTTAGCTTTTGCTCTTACTTCTGATTATTTATGATCCTTTTTTGACCAAAATCTCAGTAAAACTTGCTTTAGGGGCATTTTTTTATCTTCTTTTCCAGGTAGTTGCATGCATAAGTGAACCATTAAAATTGAATCAGTTCAGTGAATCAAACTGAACGACAACAAACTAAAATGAGCAGAAACATGCCTAAAGCAACAAGCAGATTACTTATTTTACTTATTTGTAATGTTGCTTTCTTTTTTTCCTCTCCTCCAGTTCTTCTGATGAAATACAGAACCACATTGTTTTTTTTTTTTAAAAATACCAGGGTGAGCTTTCAATCCTGAATGCCATATAGAATCTATAAAGGAAAATGCACAGGGGAAGATGCACCCATGCATGGCCCAGCTGCCTGTTTTAAAGCTCATCATCTGGAGGAGTTAACCACCAAACATGGGCAAGAGTTCATGAAAATAAACTTCCCGCTCCCAATTTCTCTTGCTCTTATTACATCTGCCTGTCATTTACTCCCACTTTGCTTGTGCTTTAGAGCCTCAAGAACAAAAGTCACCTCTACTACTGATCTTTGTTTTGTACAGTGTGCTGGCTTGGATTAGTCCTCGTTAAATGAGGACAAGAGTTGAGAGAAAAATAACTGAAAATTAGGTTCTCTGCCTTGGAAAGAGCAAACCAACAGTCAGCAAACAACCTACTACACTTTCTGTTACAGAATGATAAATGTCACTGCCATGGTCAGAATTTTCCAGTGGTTTTCAGTGTTTTACCTTTTAAGCTGAAAGCCAAAACATTAATAAAGCAATTGAAGTAGTAGGCATATAAGTCCATGAATGTCAGTAGCAAGGTTTCACATATGTCACTGTGCAGTAATAAAAGACTTCATATATAGTGCTAGGACTGGATGTTACTATTTTTATTTTTTATATGAGGAACTAAGGACAGGAAAGCAAGCAAATGGAGGAGAAAAATGAAGGCAATTCCAATTAATCATTTCCTCTAGTGACATTTTAATGCATTATTGTTACAATTATTCTAAAATGTCCTCAAAGGATCATCACACCAGCATTTTCAAACTTCATTTTTCACTGAGTGAAATTTTAACAGGCAACCTTTCTGTAAAGTTTTGGTCTTTGAAGGGGCAATACCCGTTCATCCCTCTCTCTTTGTGGGAAACAGGGCTGAAACACACACTGAAATAGCAAGTGTGTTATGTTACAAGGGCCTCTTTTAATTTCCTTGTATTTTCACTGGCTTGAGGTTTTCCCTGCTTTGGTTTCTTTCTCATTCACTCTGCATTTTCAGAAACCAACTTAAAATATGGTGAGACAAAATGTATCAGCTAGGCTGTGGGAATGGAGGAGAGGTGATGTGGGTTTTTTAAGCTATAAAGTTACTTTAATATTTTTTCCATTTTACAACATATGAGTAAAATAACCTCTTCTGTCTCGGCATGATTAGTTCCCCAGTCCTGGCATGCCTAAGAGCCTCGTGTTGTTTGGGGTACTGTTTGCCAGGGAACACTTAATATTCTCATCTATCACATGAATCAATAAAATGCAACCCTGTTTTTCACAAGGTGGCAGTGTATTAGGAAGAGTCATATGCACCGAGTTAATTTAAAAGTAATAGACTGAAATTGTCCACATTACTTTTATTGAACTGACAGAGCAGGTCCAGTGCTGCTAAGAAATTAATCCCATTTCATGAAATCACAGAGCAAGGCTGTAAAAGTTACTGGTTTATCTTGAAAAATAATAAAAGAAATTAAACTTGTGCTCTGATTTTTACTTCCAGAATATGGGCATTTTTTAAAGACAGTACTCAGGAAATGAATATGAGAATTAGAACTATGCCAAATCAACCACATAGCCATTGGGTTAAAGTCCTATTCATCAGACAAAAAAACCCCAGAAAATCTCCCTGCTGATTACCAAGAAGTCAAAGCCTGAAAATTAACTTCAGGCACCTTCAACGTGTGAAAACAAGGAGAGAAGTTCCTATGAATTCCCTTGATTCTCAGTAGGAGGAGAGGGCTCCTTCCCAGAGCATACAATCCCAAGGGCTCGGTGGCCCTCAGGAAGGTACAAGTCATCACTAAATAAAGAGGAAAACCAAGGTGAAGAGCCCAGAGTTTGGTCTGGACCTTGGTTTGGTCCACCTACCTGAGCTGGTCCTAAGAGGACAAAAAAACCCCCAGTAACAAATGCTCCTCTAAACTGAGAGCAGGCAGGATGCTCAGAGCTATATCATGTTGGGGGCCTTCTGCTTGCAACAATAACTCAGTCACATCAGCTCCATTTTGTTTTGTTAACACTTCTGTACCTTCAACATGTTTTAATGTTCTGTCCTGAACAGATTTTCAGAGTGCAGGAGACAGAGAAGGCAGAGTGCCAGAGAGGAGAGTGGTGAGCACTGCAGGACAGAAGCATTATCAGGATCTGTGTCAGCAAAGCAGATTTCACCTTTGATAATACCTGTTTTATCAGTCCTGGACACTGGATAGGAGGCTACCAGGCAGGAAACCTTCACTGCAGCACATAGTGATGCACTCATCATAGCTGGATCCCCAACACCATGCCCTGAAACTTTGACCCTTGTTTTCCTAAAAGTTTAGTCCTCAAATTGATAAATTTCTTCAGACATGAAATTAAAATATTCAGCACCAAAAATATATTTGCATCCAAGGATACATGTCATTTCTCATATCTTGCTATTTAAATCATTTGACTTTGAGTGAGATATGGGAGAAATCTGAGTTTCAGTACATTTTAGTCTCCATCATGTCAAATTTACAACCCTGGAGTAAATCACACTGCCAAGACAAATGTCTTCACTTAAATCAGATTTGTTGCTTCCTTCCATACTTCAGGACATTAATAAAATTGGAGTTCTAGTTCATAATAATAGTTTCATCCTCACTGTGCCAGGAAAACCACAAGAAGTTCACATGAACCTTAACTCACCCTCCACATACTCAGTTCCCCAGGTTAAACAATTATAGGCCCTGATTTTTATTAGCTACGTGAATGTGTGTGCATCTGACTCAAATTCCTACCAGTGCATAAGCATGCACACAGTCGGTCCACATATGCCAAGATTTGCTTTAAATGTCTCCTCTAAATGCTGTTCTTATCTTCAGACTTCCTGAAGATTGGAGGCACTAAAAACAAACAAAAATAAACCCAAACCAGCTCTCTGGGAAAGGGGCAAAGGCACCTGAAAGCAAGCAAAATGGCAGGAATGTTTACAGCTCACTGAAATTACTTGAAATTTCTCCCCTAGGTAAAAAAAAATTTCTAACAATTGTTTTTCCCTGTCATCTTTCCAACACCTCTTACATCTGTGCTCTCAAGAGAACTGAGTCCCTCTTCCATTTCTGGATGTGATGCACAGTTACAGGAGCTGTTACCAATGAGGATTACAGATCCAGTCCCTCCAGTAAGTGCAAAGGAGATGATCGTTTTATGTCTCCCCACTGCAGCACCATCCCCAGACTCCAGTCAGAGGCCACAGCATATTGCTTCAGCATTTATGAGAGATTAAGAAGCAGACCCCCTCACAAGCACACAGCAAAGAAACTGGGGTGGCAGCAAGGGTATAAACTGCACCCATGCAGCAGCAACTCACAGAGCAGAAATCAGTGCACATAAAAAGCACATCACTGGAAACTCTTTTTTTGACCCACTGCTTGCCTAATCACTATTCCTAAAATGAAAGCCTAGAATAGATGGGGGAAGTGATGCAAGTCTGGACTTCGAGCACATAATAAAGAACACGAATGTGTCTTTCCAACAGCCACCCCTCGACAGCCCCTTGGACACACGTGGGTCTCCTCTTACACGTAGGTTGTCCAGAGCCACCCGTAACGGGAGGCACACACCAGTGGAATGCTGCTGGGAGATCTGTGTGATTCAAAACGCTTACTGCAGCATTATTACAGTAATCTTTCAGCATGCATTTACTCCCCAACCTCTCCCCATTTTAACAAAACAATCCTAAGCCTGTATTAACAACAGGGTTTAATGAAAACCATACATTTCATGATGAGTGTTTGCCCATGCATGGGAGATTTGTTTGGAATCAGGATCACTTCTCTCTAGGAATATGACAAGAGATTAAATCATTAAAAATGTATAGTCTGTAATTAGTTTATCATTGCCAGAATTGCAGGAATATTTTCCAACATAAAACTGATGCCACCAGCAAGAGATCATTTTGAAAGATCAATGTTGCTGAGATATCAGAAAACAAAGTAATTAGGAGACAGCATGCACGCTGTTCTGCACTGTACTTTTTTTTTTTTACATACACAGACACACACACACACATATATATATAAAAACTATATAACCCCTCCTTATAAATCAAATCAGTGATGGGACAGATTCTGTGAGCCACAGAAACAATATTAGTGACTGTCTTAACTGACGTAGTGATGTGAGATTATTCCAAAGCACCACCATCTTCTGAGCCCTGAGGATTTATACTAACTGCATATTTTGGGAGAAAGCAGCACAAAGCGCCACAAACAGGATCCTGGTATTAGTTAATTATGGCACTGCAATATTGTCACCGGAGGCATTTTAGAAATAAACTGCAGTACAGTGATGCTGTTTGTATTGCAATAGTTAAGGTGGTTTCAGACCATAAATTATAAACCTCATTTTTCAGAGTTATGACAGGACTATAAAAAAGGAACCAGTCCTAGCCAGTTCTCTTTTATGACATAAAAAAATTAGCTATATGAAAGCTATACATTTATGCATGAGTTCAATGATTTCAAATTATTTTTCCCCTCCCACACACTCTTGTTTTCAGTATGTACAAAGTCATGGCCACATTTGAGAGGCCATTCTCCTCTTCCTCCATGCTATGTCTACACTATCTGTGCTAACCCCATAGATGTATTACCACTAAAAATCACATTCTTCTGTTTTCCAGTGGGAATTGGCAATCTTGTGAGCCAGCATCCCTGGACAACTGCCTCTAAGTATTTAGTAAGGAAATATTAAAGCTGTCATTTTCAATAGGAGGTTCACAGACCCCTAGGGGACTAATTTAAAGGGGTCTGGAGAAGATAATTAAGACAAGTCAGTCTATTGTCAGTGGGCTTAAACTCACTGAAAATAGGAAAATGTTTAGGAGACTCACAAATAAAAAAGAGTTCAAACCTGCACTGAAATACTAGATTATTTTTTTCCAAAGAGGATGTGAATTTAAAGCAGTGTAGAGAGTTGATGTCAGCTTCTAGTATAGAGAGTTTTATTCAAACGCAGATGTCAGCCTTATATGCTCAGAGCTGTTATGCAGCAGTTGTAGCAGCACATGCCAGCAGCCTTCAAATACCACCTCTGCTTCTGAAAGAACCAGTGAATTTGCACCATACCTACTCCTCCACTGGCAAGGTCACCACTTCACCAAGCTGTTAGGAGTGCTCCACCTCCTGCCTGTATACGTGATGAAGTCGAGGAAACACATTAGCTTAATGGTCTTTTGAATTGGAATGGAGTCACTTTCTGGATCTCAGTTTCTCTGGAGTTGCATATCAGAGGAAGAAAACGTCCTCCACTTCTCATAAAACAAACTCTGTGGTGGGACAGGTTGCCTGGCAGAAATCTTTCTCTTTTTAGGTACTACTTCTTACAAGAAAGGCTACGAGCAGAAACACACACCAAAGGGGTACACGGTGCTGGAAGCTGAGATCAAGCTCTGTCTGGACTAACAGTTGTTTTGATGCTTGTGGGCTTAACTTTCAGGAACTGAGAAAGCCAACATGTATTGACCTGAAAGTATTCAGAGCCGTGTGCCAAGTCACTCTGCAAATAAGACACAGGATCCTAAGTCACTTAAACACTTTTTTTTTGTGTGTGTGCGTTCTTCCCACAGTTCATTAATATTGCCAAAGAGCTCTATGATATTCAGTTGGAAAGACCTAAAAATGCAAAACGTTCTATGACAATCAAACAAGTCTTTTAGCATACAGTTTGGTTTTATAAGTGCTTTGTGCGCTCATAATGTTAAACAGCTCTAGGGAGCATTTTGTTAAAGACAAACCAGTAGGTAACTGTAAAAGTATAATCATTTCTCCTGACTCAAAAGCTGGTGGCCAAAGCAAACCAGTTCAGCTCACAGCTCGGGAAACTTTTCTGCTGAACTGGGATGAAATGCAAATTTTCCTTCCTCGCAGTTACATTTCCACAGCTTAAGTACTCCTTCAGTCATGGCATAATCCTGGCTACCATTATATACTCACACCTAGGGGTGCAACCATCGAGCCTGGCCAGCCTTTTGCCCCCATTCGCTCAATGCTGTTTCTGCGTGTGGTTGTAAATCACTGCTGAATTGGAAATGTAGCTTCACCTTGCAACAGTAAGCAACCATGCTCAACTGTCTTACTCGCCCCTCTTGTCAGTGGAGAGCCTGAAAACTCCCAGAGGAGTTTCTGTTCAGGCTATGTGTTTCGGAATTTGGCATATGCAGTGGTGCCAGTCTTGGTGGGCACAGTGGTGCCCGTCCTCTTCTGCCTGTTGGGCCCCTGCACTCAGCAGAGCTCTGCAAGAAAAGGTGCTTGGCAGATATGGGGGGAATCAGCTTGTTTTCAGAAGCCACATCGCTGCTTCCGCTCCCTCAGCTGGATACCTCAGATAATAATGGCCGTGTTTTTGTGGCTATTTCTAATGGGAGTAACTGAATCCATTAGTCAATTTGTGGAAACATTTACAGCTTAAAAAGAAATAACATTCAGCAAGAAAATCCTCCTCCCTGTTGTGGCAAATGCACAAGTCCCATTAACCCCAATGAGAGTCACACATGCTTTGAGAAGAGTGAACCCCTGAGTGTTTGGCTACAGCAATATCCTATTGATGCACAGAAATTACAGAACTACAAAACCAGTAAAACTTACCACCCCAGGCTGACACTAAATGCATAATCAAGACTTCCTAGGTGCATAAACATTCTTAATTTATGTATAATATATATGTATGCATATAAAAATGAGAAGGAATTTAGAGCAAAATCACTTATCAGGTACTAGTCACAACCTCTTGAAAGGGATATGATACTTCTGTTTGAACCGCACTTTAAGTACTTTAAATTGAGATACCAAAACCTCTTCAACATCATTAACCTGGATTGAAAATAATCAATAAATAATCATTATGCGTGTAAGTATGAAAGGCAAATGTCTGATACATTAATCGTGAAACCCCTTTCTGTACTAATGGTTGCCATAACCTGAGGGATCGATTCCATTATGGATATTTACACAGTGACCTATTAGCAATACACGGAAGTATCATTTTTTTACATTGATTATCCATCCTTAAAACAGATAGTAATGTATACTTAAATGCATGGATTGCAAAAATGATTTTTAACCTTTATTACGTACTCTTTGTTGAAAAGGAAATCGTTTGAGCATCATGGTATGAAGGACACAATATCAATTTGTGTCTTAAGAACAGAGGACAATTATGAATGCATGGAAGAAAAAAAAATACTGATAATAGTTGGGCAAGTAACTTACCTAGAATACAAACTTCTCTAATCTGAATGCAAGCAAATAATACAGACATTGCTAGAGAACCAGAAAACAAACGCATGCTAAACTCCTTGCCAAATTGTATCGCCTTTCAGAAATGCCTGAAGCAAATTCACCCTTCTGAATAGCTCCAACATAAACCAGCACACACTCTAATAAGCCTGCCTGATGCTGGAGGCAGTGCATTTTAATTCACAGATTTGTCCTGTGTCAAGTTTTCACAGCAAACAGCAGGGCTGCCGGGGAGGTGACCGTGAATCCAACCAGCAGCCGCACAAAGGGCCACAAGGTTACAGAGAAAGGCACCCGAGGGGCACGGCCGCCTGCCACCCCGGGCCGTGCCTCTCCGACCTTCCCGCCACCATGGGTGCCACCAGGGAAAGGAAAGAACTCCGCTTTGTGCTCCAAGTGAAGGGAAAAAGGGTTGGAGGACCCGCTGGGAAAGAGCAGCCGTGAGCGGGAGCAGGGCAGCTGTAGTGAAGGCTCCTAAGCAAGCCACAGTGCCAGTGATGCCCACGCTCTCCACCCAGGGAGGGCAACGCTCACGAAATACTACAGCCCCACGGAGGGAATGTGAACATTTCAGACCTGGTGATGACAATCACTGCCTTCTGGGCATATCTGGAGAAAATGGAGGGGGCTTAACCTGGGACAGCAGCTCCTTTGTAAGTGAGGTCTGGTCATCTTCAGGTTAGTTTTACAGACAAAGAGGAGAAATAGCTTTTTTATTTGACAGTGACACTGTGTAGAGCTTTTGCCAGGAAAAGAGAAGGAAAATAAACTAAAGCCTCCTAGTAGATTTAAAACAAGCTGTCACGAGGTTAACCGAGCTCCAAAGAAGGTGCGTAGTACCCGCTCTTAGCAGATTCACTTACTGATTATCAAATCAATTTAGCAATTCACTGAAGTGCCCATCATCCCTCAAGGCCGACACCATACCTGTCAACAAAAAACAAGCGCCGACTCCTCTCTAAAGGACATAACATGTGTCAGATTGAAGGTCCTATTCAAATCACAGCTTCCTGCCAGTTCTGATCTTTTCTTCCATCTTTCATGCCATAATCTGCTTAAAATGAACAAAACCCACTGGTCTTGAAAGTGCTGAACTTTCCGCCCGCCAGCGAGGCCAGCAGTGGTGTGGCGGGGATGGCACTGGCCCCTCGGGCTGCTGCAGCAAACCATCCATCAATACCAAGAGATAGAGATACGAGTAATTCCACCTGGGCGCTCAGAGGGCAGCCACTGATCTTTCTGGTCTTTATCAGAAAACGGATTTCTTTGTTGTTGATGTTGTTAGATGTATAGATCTTTTTCAGTATGAGCAGCTCCCTCGCTACAGACAGAACATATATGTGGTGCAATTGCAGCAACAGTGCTGCCCTGCTGTATGCCTCCTGTCCTTCATAGCAGCACTCATTAAAAATAAACTTTCCAGTCCCATTTAAATTCCTTCCAAACACATACATTTGGGGAAATATGGTGAGTCTGCACAGAGGAAACGGATCTAAATCTCTCACTGTACTTACATACAAGGTACTTATCTGCATGAGCATTATTTCTAGCATGCAGATACTATTTCTGTGTCCTGGGGCGTGCATCACAATCCCACTAATAATTCCCTACAATGTGAAGAGATGTGGACCAGCGAGATGCATTAACAGAAAGAAGCAGCATTAGGTTTAACCCAGCAACGTTTGGCATTATGAGCCATGAGAGAGGCTGGGGCAGAATCTCAATCTACAAAAGCAAAATCTCAGCTGTGCCCAGCTTCATCCACCTCCCCACCTTGCCATGAGGTCTGCAGAGCCAGCAGCATGGGAGCTTTAAGTTCAAAATATATCTTGCACAGAACGCCTTGCCGTTGTAACCACTGCGAACTCTCAAACCTGTTCTGTGTGAGGCCTCATTTTAATCTTTTGAGCATCCTTTCTTTATTAAGCATAACCAGATTAAGCTCACTGAGCAACCTTCTTCAGCAGTTGTGGTAGATGAACTAAAATATAGTAAATGAAGAAGGGCCAATAAGACTGCAATGAATGCATTATCTCAAATCCCAGATTGCTGTAACTTTACAGAAGTAAAGAAATGAACCTAAGAACAGACTTTAAATACTGTTTCAAGGATAAAGTATCGATGTATTGATCTTATGAGTGCAATTATCAGATGGCTATCTCTATGTGTCAGGTGAATCCATTCATTGCCAGAAAGACACACCGGATTGTCAAGGCCTGAAAATTATCCTTGTTAATTATTTCTCTCCTACTGTCCTTTTCCAGTTTCAATTTCTGATTGCTGTCAAATTATTCCTTGCAGTGTAACCAAAAAGTTTTCCACTTCTATCTTACTTAACTGTGATGGGAAAACATCTGAACTCTGCTAATAATGCAGCAATATTATATCAAAGATCACATGTGGATCTTTTGCTACGTCAAGTGTTAAGCAGGCCAAAAAGGTCTGCTAGGAAGTGCTTTGAAACCAGAGCTTGCTTTTCTTCCACAGAAAACATTAATTTCCTTTTACATTGTCTCACCTTCAAACTCCTCAGAGTTGAGCCCCGCACTTAAGCTTTCATATGTTTCATATATATTTCATATTTCTTTTCTTTAAAATGGACCAACACAAAAGCTGTTCAAGCTGCAAGTATCCAGAAATTGCTGTTTTCAGTTTCTTGAAAGATTAACTTGGAAGACTGTAAACCTGTATCCTGGAAAGACAGTAACTCCCTTCCAGGCTATGCCTGGTAAGGGGCCACACAACACAGCACACACACACTCCCTGTACTACAAAGGGAATAGGAAGGAGAACATTTCATCAGAGGTAACACAAGGAATATCCATTTTTAGTTTTGACCGATTTGGGTCTTGGTCTTGTTAGTAGTGAACTGGCTGATAAATCACCATATGGTTCAGTGGGAGGGCTAACAGGCCTTTCATAAATGGTATGCCAGCAACAACAGCATGTAGCTTTCAGCATTACTTAGTAAACAGCATGTGGTTTAACATCAGTGACTGGTATGATTGAAGGTACCAACTTTGGGCATTTGCTGGAGGCAAAGGCCCCTAAATTTCTTCCTAGTTAAACAGGGAGCATGGGGAATATTAGATGAGGATGAGAAGAAACACCTGACTATGAATTTAAGGATGGGTGACTCCATTTCTTTCGGGAAATAATGGGTTTTTACTTTTACTCTCTTGAAATTTCATCTTTTGAATGCAGCTCATTAAGTGAGTGCTCACATTCCTGCCTCACAAACAGAATGAGACCTCTCAAGCAAAGAATTTAAGATGAATCTTTTTTTAAAACCCTCCCGTTATCACCAATCTCCTATTTTGAGCCACATGTAATGACATTTCTTTTTCTTAAGGGATATTATGGTCTTGCCTGCTATATGCCACCACAAAATGAAATGTGTCACTCAACTCTCGGCATGCCACCTTTTCCTCAGGAGCACTAGTCTGCCCTCAGAGGATCTAGACCTCAGAGAAAGGAGAACAGAATTTACTGCTCAACCAAGGGTAATGAGAAACTAAAGAAAAGAAGTTTTGTCTTCTTTTCAACTGATTTTTGTAATTTTGGCTACTCATCTGTGGGTACTTTTGCACTTAAAAAGTTAAACCCGCTACTCTTTGTAAACCGTTGAGTACTGCATGCAGGCATTGAACACTGAATTTTTTATCTTAGCTGTAGGTACTACCACCCTGAAGAATGGAAGGGCTTGATGTAGGAATAAAAATCAGCTAAAACTACCCTTACAGCAATCTGGTTAAGGCAAAGAGCAAATACAATTGGTGTTGCAGGCATGAACTCCAAAACACAGAATGTAGTTAAGAGCTCTATAAAGACAAAAATGAGAAAATTCAAGAAATTTAATCCAAATCTGGCATGACCAAATCCCAAAGTTCTCTCTCCCTTGCATAACAAATGTGCAACAGATCTTGTGCTAATGCTTGTGGTTAATTCTGCACCCGGGGTGAGCAAGGTTCCCCCCTTCACAGTTTATTTGGTGTCTGAGAGTCTTTTCAAAAATCAAACTTGTCCCAGTCCCAGAGAAGAATGATTCAACCTTAACTTATTCGGAAGGCACTTTCAATCGTCTTCTCCTAGACAATTAACAGTGCTCTCTGGAGAAACTAACCTTCTTTTGGCAGACCAGGTGCCATTTTCTGTGCTTGAATAAACTATTAACAAACTGTTAAGCTCACTGCAGGGGGAAAAGCTCCTTCCACCTGGCAATGCCATTTGTAATTCTGGTGAGAAGCCAAAATTTGTATTTCTTACACACGTGTCTATCAGGAGCTGTATTTTATTAAAAAAAAATCCTGAGTGGTCAATGGACAGCGATACCCAAGCCCTCTTTGAGGGATAGGATAACAAAGGCTTTCCTGCCCAGGCACTGAGCACACTGAAGGCAGCTGTGGCAGGAAACAGAAGGGGCTGTGATTTCCTGGAAATATGAACCCGCTTTGCCTCCTCTCTGAGCCAGAGGATAAAGGAATGTCCCCTCTGAGGACAGCCAGCCTAGATGGGATGGTGATAGAAAAGGACATTATTGGCTTTTCAAGGCATGTGCTGAAAAGCCTGGTTACTTACAGAATATAGAATTTTGCTTATTAAGCTGGGTAGAAAAATAGGGAGCAAGAGGGGACACACATGTCCAAGGATACAACTATTTTCCCCAAATTGTTTTTTCTTTACAGAAAAAGGAGTGCTGTGTGTCTCAAAGCATGAGCAAACTCATACCTTTTTCTCTTGTTTTCAAGCACTTGATTGTTATTTCATTTCTATCAGACAGTAAACTCTTGCTGTGGTTTAGATCCTTTTTCAACTTTAGTTAACCTTCCCATCCTGTCTGGAAATACAATACCTGTGAACTGGGGAAATAACAGGAACTACACTTATATTGCTGCCTGATCTTTTACATCATGTGAAGCTTTACAGCAGCAGCAGCTCTGCTGTATCCCAGAGCAGGAATTGCACTGGGGTAGGCTCTGCACAAACCCAGCAAAGAGACGCCCTGCTGCAAAGAGCTTTTAAACTCGGCATAAGACACAGCAGAGGGATTCAGGTGGGAGGGCAAGAACGTAAATATGATACTACTGATCAGCACAGTCTGCAGTCAATGCATTTTGCAGCCTGTGTCTCCCTAGAATTAAAAAGTCTTTCAGTGACCTGCATTATAAAAATCAATTTTAATAAAAATCTTTTTAACCTGTGAATAACAGGACAGCAAGATACATCTTCCTTTCTGGATTACAGAAACTTTCAGTCATCATCCCTTAGCACACAGTTCTTTAACATGTGATAAACAGGAGGAAAAAAAAAAGTGAAATCTGAATAAATGTACTGACTTTTCTAACTGCAAAAAACATGTCTGATGTAATTTATTCTCTTGGCATGAAATTACAGCAACTGTTTATAATTCTTCAGGAAAAAAAAAACCACCACCAAAAAATAAAAGTGCGATCAGCAAACCACCAGTATAATAGTCACTTTAAATGATTTCCTGCTTGCTGCCTTAAATCATGATTAACACTGGTGAAATCTGTTCCCACTGTTTGAGATCCAGACTTCCATGGGAAATACTGCCCGACAAGCTACCAATAAGTCCATTAACCACATTAAGGTTTTGTTTGGATATTTTTGTGTGCCAAGGAAACATTATCACTTCTTAACACATTTGTGCAATGTTTCTTTTTTTCTTGTTGCCAAATGTTATCTCTCTCTGTTATTTCCAAAGGGCTTATTGGAATAACTAGGAAGGGTCATACATCTCCAGGGGAAGACAACGCAAAGTCCCAGGAATGACTTGCCTGGTGGAAAGAGGCAGTGCTGAGCACTTACCAAACTTCATGTGTTTTTATGCAGGGTGCCAGGACCCTTATGAACAGCTGACCTGGCACCTTTTGGTGTCCAAACACAAGTGACCTGCACGCTTGGTGCACCCGTACACGTACTCAGGGCCTGCAGACCAGGGACATGTGACTGAGCTGCAGCTCACCTCTCTGTAAGCCTCACACAGTTCACAGCTGTGTATTTGACTCAAAAAATTGCCTTCTTGCATCTAAGTCCCCAAACGATGAGCAGTTTTGGAAAACTTGGCTCCCTGTTGAAGAGTGAGGTGGCCATTTCCATAGAGCAGTCAAATAACTCTCTAACAGCTGCAGGAGTAAGTTTCTTTCTGCAGTTATGAAGCAGCCATACCTAGGCATACACTAAGTGATGCACAGAGGGATGCTGAGGTTCAGTTGACTCCTCCCTTCACCTCTAACCTGGCTTAAAAAGCCTCCATGCACAATCTTCCTACCCGTTCTCTCCTCTCACCACTCCTGGGGGAAGGAGGCTGACATGGGCATGTCAGGTAACCCCTGCTAAAAGTTCCTTTGAGTCTATTGAAGTCCTAGCCTGCTCCTCACAGCTAGGGCCAAATGAAGTCACCTCCTCATAAGGAAGCACGTTATCTTGCAGGACATCCCTGCCAGATATTCCAATGCAGCAGCTACCTAACATGGTGAAGCAGCAGAAGTAGCTATCACCTGCTGTCCTCTTCCCTCTCCTCCCATAACCAGGTAACTATTCCAGAAAAATGGAATTTAGCAAGCTCTCATACAAACTTTTTCCCTCTGTTCTTGCCACATTTGAGTGCCTAGAGTGAATGCCAGGAAATTCAGTGGGCTAAATACCCAGTAAGCTCAGCACGTAGAGTTCACCTTTACAGCTGGGGAGAGACAGTCCCATTTTTCTAACTCAGACAATCCCACATTTCAAGTAACAATCCTATTGAATCTGCTACCTTTCATTAAAGTAGCTCTTATAACTCTGTCAAATTCTCCAACCTTTGTATTGATTTTTTTCTCCTATTCAAAATAACTCTCCTTTACAACAAGAGCTGGCTGTCAGCCTCTTATCTCTTATTTTCACCCCATCTGATCCTCCTTCTCCTTGTCAGTCTTTCCAGGTTCCAATTAATCATGTAGAAAAATCAGGGATTTATGTTAAGAGGAATGTACAACTCTTAGCTCACCATTAACATACTGTAATTGCAATGTAGTGTTACTGCCTCCGACCTTTTCAGTAAGTCAGTGGAAGTCCTCTGGGGAAAGCAGGACATTCCCAGCCAACATGAGTTATATCTGGTTCATGTTACTGGATAGTTATTTCAAAATAAAACTCTGGATGCACTGTAACATTTGCAGCTCACTCTAGAAATTACTGGGGCCTGGCAGGCAGCAGGAAGATGCTGCCATAAAACCAAACTGCTGTTATGTCCCTAAATTTTGTCTGGGTCTCTACAGGAACAGTCCCAAGATATGCTAACCCCTCCACTAAACATATTTTAATTTCAGACCATCCTCTCATGTTTCTTCTTAATTATCATGGGGTATTCACAGAAAAGATCAGCCAGATGGAGACTAAATATTTCACTAGTACAAGATGAAGCATTCTGCACTAAAATGGAACCTTGATTGCAATAAAGTCATTAATTAAAGTCTCAACTGATTCTCTTGTCAGTATATGGGAGGCACTAAAGACAACTGTGAGGAGACAGTGTCTCAGCTACACTAAGGAAAATAAAACAGTAAACCAGACAGCTATAAGATGATGTTTAACTTGCCCTCCTCATGGTCTTTACAGGGCAACACAATGGAAATTCAGCCATATGCTAAATATATCAATCCATTTTATGTTTTAAAATTATCAAACACTGATTTCCTGACAATGAGAAACCTGAATGAGTTTTAAAAGCAGTGAAGACCAAAGTCTGGAGACTCCTGGGGTAAAAGCTTACTTTAGAGGAGATAAGACAGAGCTGCAGTTTCAGCTTTTTAGCACCTTGACTTGAATTTCGAGAATTTTATGGTTATCTGGACACTCAAAGACTGTGGGGAAAGGGCAGACAGAAGACTATAAGAAAACAGGGTGACAAAAAAAACATTCTGTCAGTTTGAAAAAAAAGAAAAAGGAAAATAAAATTAAAATAATGAAATGTAAAAATCCCCAAGCCATCTCCTTGTCTGGGTGATAAAGTCAGGGGTGCTTTCAGAGATGTAGATGGAATAAGCAGTGCATGCTAAGTTCCCTGGACACTCTATATGGCACAGCATGAGTATCTTCATTCAGGGTTTCACCAGCACATCTCCCATCAAAGTCATTGGGAGCTCTAAGTACCCCCTCTAAGTGTGGGTTTGGTCATTCAAGAGAATATTACAGTAAAATTACTTCAGACAGTCAAAATCTCTCACTGTGATATATTCCCCACGGTCCTCTTTAGGTCCCTCTGTCATTTGTTGACTTCTACTTTGCTACATCTTGCCAGATGGAGACAAGGAAATTCGAAGAGCAACTAGGAAATGAAATATAAGGAAACAAACCCAACGCTGGCTCCCTGTTTCACAATTGGTCTTTACTTGTGCTTGAAGCCAGCACCACAGATCTTTGCAAAATTACAATTACCAGATATGCTGGATTCCAGAAATAATAAACCCAACTGCAACACAGCAACATAAGGTCTTGGTTCTTGCCTCTAGACAGAGAAAACATACTGTGATACGTTCACCTTTTAATGTCAAAAAGGGTGCATAAATCTAAACAGACTTACAAATGCACCAGGAGCAAAATTAAAGAACAGAAAAGGCTCCAACTCTAACACTAAAAAATAAATATCTGCTGCCACGAACTGAGATTAAAGATGGAGATTGTCTTCTGCCTGTGATAACATAAAACATCAGAACTTAAGGGATGTTAATTGATGATCAGAATTTAAGTATGAGAGGTAGGATAGCACACAGTGATAAACTTTGGCAAGGAGATCTGAGCATTCAAATTAGAGCAACTAGCTGTAAATCTCAACCACACTGAAGTTAGTATGTACCTTCAAAGGGAAAAGGAAGAAAAATCAAAGAACTCACAGAACGAAGACACCATTAGAACCTGGAAACTTTTCTAAGAAACTCACTTAATGAAGAGCAAGAATAGTTAATGTAAATTATTATTTTGTAATAATAACATAGTAAAATGAATCTATCAACATAACGTAAAAGCTCCTTAATTGACATGAAAGGGTGTTACCTTTTCATTTTCTGCTGGGATAGTTTGTGGGATTTTGCTGGGATTTTTTTTTTCCCCCCAGTGGAGAACTCCTCAAGATCTCCAAAAACATGCATGCTGACACTTGTGGGTATGAAATCATAGTGCTATTTCAGAAGCCAAGTTGATGCTCCCATTACCAATTTGGCCTAGACAGTGCAAGTTTGTTCATGTAAGATTAAAGGGATGAGGTCTCTACGGCATATTACAGTATGGTCCTTGGAATAAGATTCTCATTTACTAAATAAATTACAGTATATTACTGTATAATGGTGTTCACATTATAACTGACAATTAGCACCATTAAAGAGAAAGCTCATAAACAGCCAAAGCTCACATCAAATTAACACAGTCATGATTAAAATCACTCTTCTGATTTCTGCTCTTCACAGAAATAATCAGCATTTTGCATAAAAATGAGAAAGAAGCTAAAAAAAAAAAAACAACCCACCAAAAACTGACAAAAAGCAATAATAAAAAAAAATCTGCAGTTCTGCAGGGATGGTGGCACCAAACTCTGTCAGCCAGCACAGCTCTGCCATGTCAGCTGCTTGCCTCTGAAATCCTGAGCGTGGGGTTCCCCTCACAGCGGGCAGCCCGCACGGCGAGCCCTGCCCGTCTGCACAGGCAGGGCTGGTCACCACTGTGCTGACACTGGAGATGAAAGCCCTGCAATTACTCCTCCTGGCTCTAATGAGGGGAACCTGGGTTCTCTCCTGGCCTGAGGGAAGCTCAGCTTCTTTATTTTAATTTTGTCACTTCACCATTTAAATGGTTTCTAGCATTTGCATGTTCATTTACACTGCTTTGACTTCAGAAAGAGAAAGAAAAAACTGCGTAATTATAGCAGAGAAGAACAATAACAAAATACAAAAGAGTCAGCAATTCATTAAAATTTAGAGAATGTAATGTTAAAAACTTTTCTTAACTTGCAGAAAAAAGGAGAGAGACTTTTTCTAAGCTGGCACAGAGCCCACATCCTCATTAGGATTCGCGCTCCACTCGCACAGCAATACGCTAATGGCATCGCTTTAATCTTCAGCATCACAGCACGAGCTCCTGGCCTCACCCAGATGATGGGGCTAAAATGGCAAGAAGGGGAAAAAGAAGCCTCAGGCCAGCGCTGACCAGGAACCTGACTGTGGATGAAAGTTTGAAGCATGTGGACTTCTCATTCACGAATGCCACTACAGAGACAGCCAAGCTTATAATGGCTTCATAAGGCTCAAGTATCACCAAGAAAAATCTAATCAATAAATAAGCAATCAAGACCACATAATGAAATACCACTACATGTGCCATGATTTCAAAAGGAATCACAACATGCTACATATGCATAAAAGTACTGCAAGATAATACGCCTTTGATCCAACATGCCTTTAAAGCAGGAAACAAAAGGATGTTCTCATACATCTTACCAACTAATTTAACATATAAATCACAAAAAAAATATCATCCAGATGGGCTTCAATGAAGGAAACCAATTAACGTAGACAGCCTTACCATCTGACACATTAGTTGTAATAATAAAAACCAAACAACATGGTCAAACAATAATGCGCTGTATTATATCTGACATTTCTAATTAGTTTCTGCATCCTCTTCAAGGAAAAAAGACTACCAGGAAGCACTTTGTTTCCCAGAGGAAAAAAAGATCTAAACTTCATGTGCACAGAGCACAGTCTATGGATGAAGCTGATCTGAGTTCCCTTGGGATGTGCTTTGGAACTAATGGATTCTGCATAGTCCACATCTGGTTGTACAATTAGAAAATGTTTCTTTTCAGCTGCCTCAACACTGTAATTGCTGCAGACCTGGAATGCCAATACCTGCATGCTCCTTAAAAACTTTACCTACATCCACATGTTTAGAATAATAAGAATGATTTGGGCTTTGCCTTGTTTAAGATAGGATTTTGTTTTTCCTTTCTACAGCCTTCCTAGAAATGCCAGTTCTCAAATGAAGTACAGTATTTCTGGCACAGACCTCCCAGCATCAGGCAATTAGAGTTGCATCAGACAGTTGCAAGCTGAACGACAATTAGCATTACAAATTAAAAGCTCCTTCATGCATACATGTACAGTTACTGTTTGAGAGGTCTAATCCCAATTATGAGGGCTGTTTCTGCATCTGTCAGCAGGATGGACTCGGTTTCATCACCTTAGACCTACTCGACCCTTCAAAATCGACCCATTAAGATTCTTTTCAGCGCATGGTTGAAATTTGGAATTCTTGCGTAGGAGGGAGATAGCATCACAATAGGGAAAGGCTTGGTTTGGAAACTGCTCTTCCTTTACAAAATCGTAAAAAGGAAAGGCTGTGGGAATTCTGCTAACACCATCATCCCCAGGAAGGCCAGAGAACAGAGGTTCACGTCATTGCAATGAACGCAAATCACTTGGAAAATGACATTTTCATTATTAGGATTAACACTAAACCTATCTGATGCAGTTTGTTTTGCACAGCATTCATAAACAAGTGACCTAAATTCTGAAAAGCAGTCTCCTTTTTTCCCCCCAGTTTTAAAGTAAAAAAAAAAAAAAAATAAAAGCAGTATTCCAAACAAAATGAAAAATATTTAAACCAAAGGAAAGCTATTTCTTATAAATTTGCTTTGTTTCCTGAAATAAAACAGCTTTCATTCATCAAGTCAGCATCAGATAGCCCTGGTATTGTAAGAAAGAGTTTGTGAAGTGGAAATACTATTTTTGACATAAACAAGAAGTCCCAGGCTCCTTTACCATCTCTTCCCCCTGAAATTTCAAAAGAGGAGTTGATTGGCTCTGCTGACTTCCTGAGCGTTCCTTCTGCCACCCATAAATAGGTTTACAAAGAACAGTGTTGCCAACTGACACAGTCAGGGCAGCATGACAATACTTGGGCCTTTGCTCCATGTATTGAGAGGAGGCCCCTTGTGTGAAATCAGAGATACATCAAGCCAGAGGCTGTTGGAAAAGCTTGGAGAAAAAAAACCCTCTGCCTCACAGAACATTGATCATACACGTTTAGAATTGGGAGATAAAAAAAATAGCTTCTAATTCTTATGGGAATCAGGGAAACAAAAATTGGAGGGTTTGGTCATGCACCAGAGCCTATTACCATCTCTCTTTGTACTCTGGAAGCCCTTTCCCACCTCCTGAAAAATACGACTTGGCTAAAGCCACGTGTGATAAATTATGGCAACCGGAGAGTGAATCCAGTTCTTGGAAGACCCAGCTCACAAGATAACCATTTCTGCCCACACGTGAGCTTTCTGGGAAGGCACAGCTCCCCACAGCCTGCTCAGGTCCACGTGCCACACTCTGAAAGTGTTTATCTGCTTACCTACAGGCAATGGTAATCTCAGATAACATCTGTTTAATCTCACCATGCAAAGCCTTGAATACAGTGAAAAGTATCAACAAGCTCTATTGACACGGAAAACATTGCATTGGCAGTGGATCGACCCAGGCCTGTGGGTGCCAAGCCAGGCCCCAAACACACCAGGAGCGTGCCTGGCATCCCGAGGCGGGCCGAGGGTCAGCAGCAGGGGCACCCAGCG